>NW_028232939.1:0-72306 GCF_057557595.1 Rhyacophila brunnea
TACATTTTTTATGTAAAAATTATGAAATCAAATGTATATATTTATCTAGTTTACCAATAAGATATCTTAGCCATATATTCCGATCTTTGGGGTTTAGATTCAGAAAAAAATATAAAACAGAACAAATATTTGTATGTGTTTTTTTAATTTAAGGGCTCTCAATATTATATTAAATCTTTTCAATGTGAAAAATAGATTTATATAAATGTCTTTCGATAAAAGCTATATTCCTTGAGCTGCAATATATTGAGCTAATTATTAACATAAATTTTTTTGGTATTTAAAAGTCCCTCTTGCATACCTGAATCTATGTGTGTCGTTTCCAAAACTTAAAGTCTTCTTATTCATGAGCTAAATTTCTATAAATTATTTTTTATTTCTGGATCAATTTTCTTTTATCATTTACATATATTGAGACGTAGTCAGTTTATTGCGAACTTTGCACAACTTCTTGATGTATCCTTTGACACCTTCCCCTGATCTATCTTCATCAACTGTTCTTCTCTCTCGAATGAGATGTGTCCAAGTGCCTGCAATAAAATGTAATGCTTATGGAAATACAATTACAAATTTCCTAAAGTTTTAAGGTGGTTTCAGGTTTTAATTTTATATTATCTCAATGTAATTTTCTTTTTCTAATTTATAAAATAAACTTTTTTGCAATAAAACTGAATCTAATAAGATTTCAATATTTTCCTATATATTAATATGTTTTATGCTATTTATATGCGGATTTTATTCTATTATGGCGGATTAATTTTGGTAAATACATTTATTATCTTATACTCTTTCTATAAATAACAAATGACAAGAATACGTAATATATAGTTTTTTTTCTATATTTACTAATTTTAAATTTTACAAAAAATTAGTATTAGGATTTTAAATGGTTTGGTAGGCATAAAAATAAATCTTACTTACACTTCAATTGGACCGTATTTATGCACAAATAATTTACAAATTTTAAAGAAAAACAAAAAAATATATAAAGTATAATGAATTAATATATGATACATAATACGTATATTATATATCAGAAATTCAGAGATTTTGCTTTTTTGGTGTAAAATTTAAAGCTCAACTCATATATATTCACAATGCGCTATTGTTTTAAATAATAAGATTTTTTAACGTCAAAAGATATAATTTGCGCTATCGTAATTATGTTAGCAGGTAGTTTTTTTAAAAAAAACCATAATTATGCTTGTATAGTCTTTTTATGTTAACTAGATAATGTTTTATAATATTAGACAGTGTGTGATTAAGATCCAGCTTGATTATACTAGCAAAAATACAATATAAATAGAAAAATTTACTTATATGATCATATAATAAATCCTATATTTTTATTATATGTTAATCTTCAAATATTACAAAATCAAATGTTCATGCAGTTAAATTTTAAATAAAAGAAATTTAGTCGTCACAAAGAATTCATATAGTAGACTCATTAAAATCATTTTTATAATAGATATACAAATTTAGTTAATTTTGATTTTCTATTATTTATAAATATATAAACATGCATTTTTATACTTTTACGCAATGAATTATTATTTATTTATGGGTTAATTTTCTTTTTATCGATAATATCTATTTAGACGTGTTCAGCGTGTTGGGAATATTGCACAACCTCTTGATGCATATTTTGACACCTTCCTCTGATCTATCTTCATCAACTGCTCTTCGTCTCTCAAATGAGATGAGTTCAAGTGTCTTGCGGAGTGTGAGAGCTTGCATCTATGCTTCTACTTCGTCTGGTATTTTTAACTCCTTAACATATTTTTTATGATATTTTGTGACCACAGCATCCCAAGTCATCCCATATGGTATTATACTTGTTTTGCATTTGTAAATTAAACCAAGTTCATTCGCTAAGATGTCATATTTTCTATATTTTTCATTCTCAATTTCAGTCAAGTTATCAAGGCTCGTTATACTTATTTCGATCAGCGTAATCATATTTTCTTTTTTATCGTATAGAAAAATATCAGGTCTATTTTGTTTTTATACTTTTATATGATTATTTATATTAATGATGCCCATCTTCGTGTCAATTTGTAGTCTTATCCACAATGAAGATTTTATTTTAATTTTTTTGCGCTTCTATGGGTTAGAATATAATTTTAACGAAGCTATCTAAGCTCATAAAATTTTACTTTTTTTTATATCTATAATAATTTATACAATATGCATCTAAAATGACAACTCTATTATCATTAAATTCAAACTAATTTTTAATTTTACATAAGAAAAGTCCTATAATATAAGATATCTGTCTAAAGCTACATATTTTTTGGACAGCAACGTTTTTTTCGTTCTATCAGATAGACTAAACTTATAATTCCGATATTTTCTAGTCATCATATAAATGGTCAATAATAAGACATAAATTATATAATATTTGAATTTTATGCTGAATTTTGGCTGTGTATTTATATTTTTACGACATGAAAATACATATTCGATCTTAAAACTACACGATTTCTCTAAACATATCTTTTATTGCCCGAACATATCTTTAATATTACTTTTTAGACTTTAACAGCTATACTTCCTATATTAATTCATGTACTTTATGCTGCCTATTATCTTATTAACATATTATAGATAATGGTAAAAAATTATAGTTTTCAAGGGTCAAGATTATATCATTATTTTTTTATATTTAACCCATAACTTTTTGCCCTCTATAAATATGAAACAAATTTAAAAAAGTGCACGCAATTTTGTAACTTTTTTTAACAGTAATTGTTCATGTAAATCGATAATGCATAAGAAATGGTTTCATAAAAAGACCAGATTGAAGAGTATAAAAAATAAATTAAATATTTTAGATAAAATCTTGATGTCATTTCTATAATAAATGGATTCAAATAATGTCGATTAATCTTTTTTTTTATTTGATTCAAGGCTTTAAAATCTCGTTGATTATATGATAAATAATATTTATTGGGTATCTTAGCGTTATAACGCTCAAAAGATATATTTTTTTTATCTTTCGATATCATAATCGTACAGTAATTCCATCAATTAATTTTTATAAACAAAATTTTGCAATGCGTTTATGGGCCTCATGAATATCGAGGAAAGATCAATATAAATTTATTAATGTTTTAAATATTCAACTCTTTCTGTCAAATAGTTCATCGTATATTAATATGCAAGTTTACCAATCATCTAAGTGGATTTATTCAAGATTTTAATACATGAAATACCTTTCCAGATATGACTGTTAAGATGCTGTATCTATATCAATTGGACATAATTGCAATAAAACTATTGAATTCCCATTTATTTATACTTTTTAAATAAAGATAAATTTTTTTTATTAATGTAAAATTCCCAATCGACTCATTTATGTATAATGTCGTATCTTGAATAGCCTATTAAACTTACTAAGAAATATTTTATAATCCATATTGGAATTTGCATAAATAAAGTAAACGATTTAGCATATAAATATTATATCCTTTAATTTATTTATTTGTTTTATATTATATTGTATGCCAATAAAGGCTTTTTAAAGTAGAATAAACATTATCATCTGCAAAAAAAATATATTTTTTTTATGCACTTATATGGAAAAAGTAGCATTAGCCATCGCATAGATTTATTTTTCATAAATCTGGATATACTAATTAATTATTTACTGTAATATTATACGTTTATATTTCAATTTGTCTGTTCTAATGGTTTACTTGGTATTAAGTTATCTTTTTTTAAAAATACATTTCATATGTTATAATGCAATATGAATTTAAAATCTCGTCAAGACAAAATTTTAAGATAATAATTGATTTTATCATAGTTTAAACACTGAAAACTTATCATTTCTATTCAGTCTTAAAGCTATATACGAAAAAAATAGTCGTCAAGATGATACGTCACATAAACATATTGGATCCACAGAAAATCGGACCGGTCGATTTAATTAATTTAAATCAAATTAAATTTATGCAAGCTTAGAATAAAAAAACAATGTATAGGGTATTTAAATTTATATGATATGTAAAGTAATATAAATTATATTTTCATATTTAATAAGGTCGAGCGAACATAAATACAGCCTAACTTGTATTATAATTGAATTATAGCATCTTTTATTTTTAACCGTTTTGTTTTTCAATCATTTTGTAGATTAAAAGGCTTTACTTAAGCTTGCTTCTGTGTGGCTGAATACGCTGTCATGGTGCGAAAAATCTAGTATATAAATATAATTTTTCCGTGATTTTATAATGTTGGAGTCGGTTGATGATTCTTTTTCTTAGTCTTCTCATTCGTATGTACATTAAGTATCCTTTTGTGATACTTTTCAAATAGAATTCTTATTTGTAGTTTTAGTTTGTGATAATAAGAACTGAAGCTAATTCTAAGACATCTTTTTCACTTGATTCTACAATAATTGTGAATTAAGTATTATTGTTTAACTCTTTTTCTCGATGATGGGAAATTTTAAGCTAATCATTGTCTAATCGCTTAAAAAATGCACCCAGATTGTTATATTGTTCTTATATGTTACGGCAACGTTTGCGTATTGGTTTCTTAATCTAACTTATTATCTGCAGTGGATTTTAAATATGATGTAATATAAGCATTGAAATCTTTTTAAGAGGGCTTATAAAATAGAAATGTTTATATTTAAGCGATTTCGGATACTGATATCTAATTTAACAAACCGTTTTTTATTTTTGCTGATATATTAGAAAAAAAATATACTGTTGGTATAGGTACAACTATATTATAGACATTATAGCTATTCCACGAAAAGTTCAGATGTAATAGTCAAGTTATTTCATATTTAAACCATACAACTTATATCCGTGCAATAAACTTCAATTTTTATGCAAAACTTCTTTCTGCTTTTAAGAATATTAACTAAACAATTTAGTTGGTTTTTTATTAATCTAAGATTTCCAGTGCATATGTTTTACTATCATAGTCACGTAAAAATAGATATTTTTTGTTAATAAATATGTTCCATATTTTATATTAGAACTTTAAGGTATGTGTGCTTTAATATAAAAATATATACCATTAAAAATACGTAGCTTTATTCTTCTTTTCTTAACATTAAAATTTGCGGTTTTTATGTGTATTCTTCCGAATTTTTTATAAAGATGTATAAGTATATTGATATGAACAGAACTATTACAGGTCCTACCAATAAACTTATAATAAAAACGCGTTGATATAAACAGCACATCTTATTAAGCATAAATTCTGTGTATTCCATGTGCAAGTTTTAGTTAAAATATATGCTTTATACTAGATCTAATATGTAAACTGCATATATATATCAACTATTGAATAGATATCATTATTCATGCCGTATTTTTAGCAAAATTATACAATATACTTCTTACGACGATAATAATTTAACACTCAAAATAGTGTTTTTATTTTTGAATATATTTTATGTGAACACACATTAAAAGTTAGCATTCTTATGAGGTATTAAAAAAAAATTAATTTTTATGTTTATACTTATCTATTTTATATAGAAGATATTCATATAGACACTATCAATACAGTATAACACTGATATTTTAAATTCGGTTAACAAAAAAAGAGAATTTAGTGTATTATTAATCACATGCATAGATATAAAGCAAATCATTTCTGAAATAATCGCTGCATTTAATTGAATAAAAAAAACAAATTTTTTTATTGTTGAAAATTTTAAACTAGTAGATTTTTGGTTAGTTAAATCAGAAATTAGCTTAGATAACAAAAGTAAATAAAGAGAATTTTATATAAATTAAATAAAAATTCATGTGTATTTACACGACATCGCGATAAAAAAATAGATTTATATAAGGAATATTAGCATAAATTTACAATTATCTAATATAATTTTTTCTAGTAGAACTATGCTTAGTATGCAAGTCATGCCTGTAAGTGTTAAAATAATTGATAAACGAAGTCTAAGCAAAAAAAAATCTAATTTCAAGTAAGATATAATATTTTCGGTGCTCAAAATATATTTTACGGAACAATTATTTGTAAGAATTTGTATTTAATGCCCAAATGATGGTTTTTTCGAAGTTGTATATCACAGTTAAATAAGATAGATTATTAAGTTTCAAATATAAAATAGACCTTTTTTATTTTTCTTTGATCTTACCTATGATGCATATAATATGCTTTAAACAAAACATTTTTACAATATTTTCATTATCTATAGAAATATTGAACGCATTTGAAAATTTTTCTAAAACACATATTGTCGAATTATGCTTTTTATTTTTTTATTTTCAATCAAAAAATCCAGAATATTAGGGTTAATTATGTAAATTTTTATTAACATCGGAATGTCATGCATTTGTAACATATTGAAAATATTAGTAAAAGAGAATATAGATAATACGACACTTGCTTTAAAACATATATTTTGTTTAAAATTCTTTTAAGATCAAAATAATTATTATTTTATGCACTAATAAAGTTAAAAGTTGCGAAAAAAAATTGCTTGTAAATTTTATAATCCCTTTGAATAGATATTTTTTTATGAGCTACGCTAAGTCTATATCATGGGGAATGCATGTAAAAAGAATAAGAATTATCTTATATTTTTAATTTGATTTTATGTATATTTTAACGTTCCTTAAAATTATATTTTTCACGGTAAAAATCAGAATGTTTCCAGAATGATTCATTTGACCATAATTAAAGCTCCAAAATTATCTGCGATACGTATGAAATATATCTCTTTTTGTATAATATTCAATCATACCTAAAAATATAAAATTTCACATTGCAATTCCAATTAAAAATAGATCAACAATCTTTCTCGTGTTATTATAAGTGATATTTACCAATTTAAAAAATTTTTCTATAAGCACTTTAGTATCCTAAAAATCTATATATTTCCAAACAATAATATGTTGAGCTAAATTTGTTATACTATACACGCTTCGAAAATAAAATAGCGAATAAAAAATGCAAAAACAATAAAAATAAATATTAAAGTAAAATAAAAACTAATTAGACACAAAAATTGCATATTTGGCCTCTTTATTTATAAGAATATTATTGTTATTAAAACTATTATATGTAATAACATTTTTTTTATACTTTACAGCCAAGATTACCATTTTTCATGCCAGAATCGGGTTTTCAAGTTTATTATAATTTTATTTGCGTATGAAAAAGGTTTCATACTTTGATTAAATCGAAGGCCATGATAAAAATAAAAAAGAAAATATTTTTTTTCTGGGCTTTTTTGAACTTATTATATGCATGATTTATTTTTTATCATATAAAATAGCTTCTTTATTTATCGGTTTAAATCTTGCATCTATCTTTCTGAATGCTGTTTTTTAATTTTTAAATTCGAAATTACACTCCAGATATATAATATAAAACAATTTATGCATTTTTAAGCACATAAAAATAAATTGCAAAATTAAAATTTTGAACACGCTCAAGATTTGATTACAAGTTTTATTTCTTTTAATTTTTTTTTTTGGTTTTTCCATAGAACCTTGGTATTTTATCAAAATATACTAATTTATGGTAATAATTTTGTATGTATGTTTTTTTTAGGTATTATATTAGAATGCAGTAATTATTGCATGGATTTGATCATACAATTTAATGCGATAGTTCAAACTCTTCGTATAAAGCAATGCAATCTTTTAAAATTGTGTATAATGTAATAAATATTAAGTAATATAATATTTTAACTGATTGTATTTATGGATTCTTTTATGTTAGTGGGATTCAAATGTAATTTTTTGTAATTAAAAGCCTGAACCTAACTTATTAATACAATATTTAACATAAAAGATCCAATAATATCTGACTGTGAACTTTTTTAACTTTTTTTAAAAAAAAAATATGCATCCTAATTAATACCTTTATAATCATTTACATTATATTTTTATATATAATATGCTTTGTTATGTTCTTTTAATCTAAATCAACATAAAATAATTTTTTATAATGATAAAAAGAATTTTTTTACGAAGAATATTTTATAAAAATGGATTTTTGTGTGATTAACATTATATAAAGCCTTTTAAAATCAAAAATTACCAAGTATTCAATAAGATACATGTAATACGTTCTTATCTACCAAGAAAAATATCGATTATTCTATATAGAAAACTAAAATAAAAGATATAAAATTTAGATTTATGTTATAATTCTTTTATTACCATTTCATGTCAGTATCTTTGGCGTATAAGTTATATTTACAAATTAGAAATCCATGAATTTGGTTGTTAATAATATTTTTGCCTATATATTAGCAGAAATATATTTTAAGAAATTTAGTATATAAAAAATAAAGGTTCTGTACAGTTCATCAAGTTCAAAATATGATTTAAAATATAAGTCTTGATTTATAACCGATATAATATAAATGAATTTTGTAATAAATTGTGCCTTATAATAAAGTGTATTATTATATCGAAGGGTCGTTAATAATAATAAATGTTTTTACAAACATTCAAAATAGAAAATGATTACATCTATTAATAACTTAAGGCTAAGTTATGTGTCCAAAAGCTTATAAATTTTATTAATTAACTTGCTATGACTGTACTTTCAGTTGTAATACACGATATCGAGAAAAACAACTTGAATTTACATGAAATATGCACGCGCACAACTACTTAGCACATGAGTACATTTTAAGTATAAAACTTAAATACAAAGTATATCTAGATATCATTAGACCATAAAATTTAACTTACATTATGTAAATATTTTGTCCGTTGACATTGAATTTTTATTAACATGTTGGGATTATATGAAATTTTTTAAGACCCTAAAAATAGAAAATGTATATTTAACGAATTTTAATTTTTTATTTGTTTCATTTGATAAAATAATAGCATCAAACTTCTTTTTTGGTACTCATTACGAAATTTATAATAATGAAAAATTAACCATGCATAAATATGACATATCTGAATTATATTTTCTTAAACATGCAAAGGTATAAATGATCAAATGTAAGGGTATTCTATAAATAAAAAACATCTCTTAAATGCTGCTTATGTGCAAGGAACTAAAAAAATCTGAGTATGTGACCTATATTATCAGAAAGATTTTCAAGTAAGCTTTGCATATTATTGAGCAGCATGAATTATGAATCATTCCTAGACATAGAAGCAGTGTTATGAGCTGTAAAATTAATTATTGAAAATTCCCTATGCATGTGAACTATCTAAAATTGTGATATGAACCGTTATTGCTTATAGAATTTGGATTTTTAATGTGAGAAAATTCAGATTTTGAACTTAATATTGGATACATTATGTTATACATGTGCATTAAATACATAAGAAACGTTTAAAACATGCCAATCAAATATGAATTGACAGAAAGAATAGACATTTGACATGTAAAATATGCACAGCTCACGTGTGTTTATAAACCACGATATGCTCTATGTATTTCTACTAAAACACAATGTAATATTGGAACAGAAAAAAGAATAAATAAAACAGCGTTTAAATATATAAAAAGAGAATTATTCGCTGAACACAGATCATTAAAAGTAACTATAGCTATAAATTCATAAAGTCTTGCATGAAAAACATTTCTATCATATTTATATTTCGAAAATTCCTGTAGACATACATTAGTAAACTCATCAAAAAAAATTTTGAACTTTATTCTAAAACTCTTGTGTATATATTGCAAATAAACCAAAATAATTTTTTCGATAACTCGTTATTCTAAGTGATTTTCTAAAATTTTATATAAACTTATTCGATAAATCAGTCACATACTCATACAAAGACACAAAATGTATTGTAAAAAAAAACTGTAAAAATCAACATATAATTGTAAACAATATTTAACAAACGATATGTTGCATGTTTATATTACTCGCATCTCATGTAAGTATACTTTCACTTTCATCATAATTCTGTAGCCAGAAAATTTTAATTCGATAATATAACAATACGATTCTATGTGTGATCAATAGATATAAAGAGAATTTGGTATTAACTATGGTTCTTTATTTTGATATCAAATCTAAAATTTATATATTCGATCAGTTAAGTATATTGTGATTTTTCAAAATAATAAGTTTATTTTAATTTTATAAAATTTGATTGATAACTTTAATTTTACATTTACTATTTTAATGTAATTTGAACACATGGACAGCAAGAATTATTCTGTTTTATATGAAAGGGTAAAAATTAAGTCAAATGATTTTAAAACCGATAAAATATAAATATTTACGTAATATATAACAAACAATTCTAATAAAAACAGGATTGGTATTAATAAAAGATTAATTCGTTATAAAGGCAATAATTGAAGTCTCGGGATTTGAATCTTTAAGCCAATTGTTTCAGGCCAATTTTGGCAAATTGATCTATGATCTTATATCTTTTCACAATCATGGAATTTCACATCTGAAATTTCCATTTAACCGTAAAAATTGTTTTAGATCACGTGTTTTTGCGCATGATAAATGAGTCAAATTTATTCGGCGTGATAAACATACATGTTACGGATTAAATGCTATATGCTGTGAGGCAGTTTACAGATGTATGCTCTAATTCTTGCAGATGGTCTGGATTGAATAGCTGTTTGATGGTTTGAAAATGCTCATACCGAAGAATATCTGAAAGTTCAATCTTTAATCATAAATTTATGGTCAATTATACAATATTAATTCATCAAAACTAAAAAAATATATCATCTTTAATATATTATGGTATATCGAATAATAACCGGAAACATATTCTATCTAAACACTGAAAGGTATTGCTTTAATTAAAATTAGAGTCACAAGCAATGGTGATGATAATAGGGCAATAAAATATTAAAACTGACAAAAAATGGTGAAATTATGCACTTTAATTTATAGATTGTGAAATGGGATTGATATCAAAAATATGATTTTTAGATATGCAGATATAAATAAATTTTAAATATATTTATAATTTATTAACGACATTTTAGCTAAATAGTAGATAGAAGTATTCTAACTCTAATTATAATCGAAGCAAAGCTTGGGGAAGGCGATTTAAAACGTAAAAAATAATTTTATTAATGTTTCTAGAATCAAATATATATTTAAATCATAATAAAAAATATTTTAAAAATTAAGAAATGTTGCATTAATTTATATTTATTATATGTAAAAAATTTCTATATCTGAAGGATTAGACGTCACGAACCAGGTTGAGACATATATACAAACCTTGGGATTAAGAAAAACCGTTGTATTAATAGGTCTTGAAAAAAGTGAAATATTGAAGAATACTTTAAAAAGTGAAGATAACTGAAAGTATAAAAACGCTGTGTATGCAGGGAATCAAGAAATATTAGGTCAAAACTAAGCATAAATCATAACCATGAATTTAGCTTATAAAAAAAAATCCTTTCAAAGAAATATGAATTTTTTTTCATTATATTTATGATAAAAACAGAAATGCATGAGTAAATTTAGAATATCTAGATAAACGCATAATATAAAAATAGTGGTATGTCGCTTATGAAATTATTTTTATTTGATCCGAGAAAATCCAATAAAAATTATCAAATATATTTGCAACTTTAGACAAATAAATTATTTAATATAAAAAAAAATATCGTCTATGAAAAAATCGACAATAACATTTACCCCTAAATCTACCTGCGTGTTATTTTCTCATAAAATAAATATAGCAATTTTTATTTATTTTTTGTACCAACTTTTGAATCAGAAGTGCAATCAAAGGCATAAAATGAAAGAATATAATTATATTTATCTATTACTAGGAAATGCATTCTGAAAAAGTATATTAAAAATTTTTTTGATAAGCTACCTAGAAAAATATCTTAACACAGTCTGTCTACAAAAAAACAGTTAATTTACAGCTTAG
Source organism: Rhyacophila brunnea (assembly GCF_057557595.1). Lineage (NCBI taxonomy): Eukaryota > Metazoa > Arthropoda > Insecta > Trichoptera > Rhyacophilidae > Rhyacophila > Rhyacophila brunnea. Next base: position 11,844 of record NW_028232939.1, read on the forward strand.
ATGTTTATTCCAACTGTAATACAAAATAAAAGTTGATCATATAAATACTTAGCAAAAAAAAATTAAAAATACCCTATACAATTTAAATATATTTGAACATATAAATGCACTTTTTATGTTAGTAAGATTCATAAATAAATAGTTGATTGTTCTTTATAGATATCCTTAAGCTTTATGTTTTTTTCTATATCCTCCGAATCAGATTTATATCAAGACATTATTTAATATAAGCCAAATAAAGTGCCAATAAATTTCTTGATCTGATAAAAAAAAGTTATTTATAGATAAAATTATATGCTATATATGAAAAAAAATATGTGATCATGATTTTTAAGATCTCAAATTTAAACTAAAAAAATTGATCATTTTAAATACTTTAGAATCATTAAATACCTTTGTGAATCAAAAATGTATAAAAAAATGTAATCTTAAAAAAATATACATTACAATATACTATCATATTTCATCATATCAGTAAATTTCCTTCTTAGTCTACAACCAAATCTTACTTTTTTTTATATATTCATATTTTTTTTAACATCGATCGGATCTAATTAATATTTATAGAGTTGGTTCCGATACATCTTTAAATTTTTTATTTTTAGGCTTGAATATTCAGAAAATGTGCAGATAATATATTCACCCCCTTTAAATATAAAATTTTCTTTGCCATAAAAAAACAGATTTTGAGCTGTTAGCTTACAATTAATTCAATTGACGTTTATTATAATATATCTAGAACATAACTGCCATTATTCATGATAAAAAATAAATTATTGTAATCAAATGTAGCAAAATCATATTATTGTATGATATAACAAATATTTATAATTAACTGTTTTGATATTATTCCTATTATAGGGGCTATTTACGGTATTTTTTTATATCCTTTATATTTTCGCAACAAAATTTCACCAAATAAAGAGCACGATTACATTTTTGTGGACTTTTGATGTGTAAACTATGTAAAACTAAAGTTATGTGCATCAAAACAATAGATGAAAAATATAATATATTTCTGTTATCAAATATATTAAAACTTTAAATATCATTTTAAAAAAAAACTTAAACCTACAGTTAATAATAAACACAAAAAACGATTTTATATGTTTCGTTTTTATATGGGTGTATTCTTATTATTTTTATACGGTTGATTCATATTCTTCATAATTAGAGTACAGAAAGGGTAACGAATACAAATTTTAAATTTTTTAATATTAGTGATGTTACCTCTGCATAATTACAATAAAATACTATAAATTATATAAGTTTATTTTATTGATAAGTTTTATGAAAGTATGTTTTTTATGTGATTCATTAGCTCTATATGTTTGATAATATAAGAATATAGATAAATTAGCCAACAATCAGTTAATTAAAAAATATTATAAATTGATTATTGTAATTAATTTCCTATTAAAACGGATATTGGTATTTTTAGATGTTTGTATGTAATTATATCCATAAAATAATATTTCAAATTTTTTGTTAAAAATAATGCATGGGCTATGATTCTAATTATGGAGAAATGAAAGGTGTTCATCAATGATTCGACGATTAGTATTTCTCTAAATCATATATTTTGTTTTTTATACATCAAAAATACCGATATTACCTTTAAAAAATCATCGAAATGCAACCAATAATTTTTTAGACTCGTTTTTTATGCAAAGATTATATTTGAAATATATTAAAACGACTGAGACTGTGGACTATCAATCTTTTCTTATTTGAAAATTCATGTTTTGGAAGATTATTTATTGATAAAAAAATAGTAAATAATAAATAAATCACACTAAAATAAAATATGATAGTAATATTTAATTCAAATTTTATTATGTGTCTAAAATACCATAAATTCTTATAACTGAATAGTAAGATTTTTTGAGAGAACTTATTCAACCATTTTAAACCACACAAACCTATAAAATCACTAATAATTAGACGTTTTGAATCAATTTTCTGTAAATTCGATAACTCTTAAAAGATAAATATTATTATATTCTAAGGTAAATATTGCTTTGAATTATAGTTCAAAATAATTTATAACAAAATTAAAGATACTTGAACTCATCCCATTCGAGAGAACACAAGCGCTTATGCTGATAGATCAGGGGTAGGATTCAAGTGTTGGGTCAAGGAATTGTATATGTTCCCAATAGACTGACTACGTCTAAATAGATTAAATTGATAAAAAGAAACTTAACTCATAAATATAATATAAAATATTATATTTGGTATTGTTAACACATTGTTCAGAACTGAACAATTAAATTGTTGATATTATAGTAACATAGTCATATTATTAAAGATACATTATAATATATATCGTAAAGTAAATAAAAAAATCATAATTTGTGATCAATGATAAGTATATTCCCTTATTTTTATATTAGAAAGGCGATGCCTTTATAATATCTGGAAATATAAAATTATCTATTTTCCATATTAAATTATGAATCTATTGATGTTTATTGATTTTTGCACAGTGGCCAGCGCAATTACAGAAGAATTCAGTTTTAAAAAATAAATATATAAAGAACAAAGTAATAGATACGATTTTAAAGTAACATTTTTTTGCAGAAAATGCATATATAACGATATAAAATAAATTTAAACTTTGAAATTTTACTTTAAAAATAAAAGGAATGAACCAGTGGTGCTTAATGATTTAAAAAATGTTTTTGATAATAAGATTTATAAAAAATATTATGTTTGTTTGAAAAGGTTTCATATTTTTTTAGTTAGTTACCAATTCTTATATATGAAAGCTCAACTTTATAAATTATTATCACATATTATCGTACTAATACAAATATAACATCGAAATAATTAGTATTTTTATATGGCATAACTAACTGGAATTGTATGTATTTTATTGACCTAATATACTACTTTTAAACCAACAAAATACTGAATATTCTGATTTGATATCGATTTGGATGGAGTGAAAATCCACAAAAAGATATTAAGATAATAAGAAAATATAATTAACAGGCTTAAATGTTTTTCAACTTTTAAAACTTCTATTCTCGTCAACATTTTTATGATATTTATTTGTCTGGTATATATTGACATAAAAAAATTTAGATACATAGTGTTTGCAATATATGTTCATTTATTAAACTGGTATTTTTTAAAGAAAGAGCATCTTTATTATTTTGATTCGAAATGCAATTTTCAGTTTATGATGATATATTTTTTCGGCTAAATAAGGAAACCAGAAAAACTCATTTGTATTATATTTTTACGATTTCAATATTATAAAAATATAGAATAGATAAGCCTATATATATCCATGGTATCTCTTGACATATTATTATAAATAGGAAACCTTCAAAATGACACTTATTTCTAAAATCTAAGCATGATAATTAGAAATCTGGTATACCTTTTATTTGTAATATACTTGAATCCTTTTTTTTGATCTTAAATGTAATATAATATTTCTTAGGTAAACTTAAAGTTTACATAACTCAATATTTCATAATAATGCGGGTTATTGAAAAATTAAAAAATCGAAAAGCCATTTAATAACCTAAATCTAATATATTTATAAAATAAAATCAGCCGGGAATCCTCATATGTCATAAATAAATGTAAAAAATATTCTTTAATAACAACAGTTAGTGCTGGCGGTTTTAGAGAATATAATTTTGTGAATTATTGAATGCTGACAATTTTTTTTATGTACCCTTTGTCTCTGAATTAGTTCTGCAATTAAAAAAGCTATTTTTATAATGCAGATATGTATGTCTTCTTAGAAATTTAATCAAATGATTCAATAGTTCAATTTATTTTTGTGTATAATTAGCATATTTATGAAATTTTATTATGTTTTTTTCTAATTGGGAATTCGTTTGCATAAAAAAAATAAATAATCACAAATATTCTAGCTAAATTTTTTATAAATAAATAATTTTTTCTTGAACAATTTTCATGTACTTACGTATTCGAATATTCTATTACAAAAAAAATCACTGCGCTTGGCGGCCACTAATTAGAATCTTTTGTTCACTCAACAGCCATTATTGATCATTATTAAAATTACCATTAATTTTAAGATTTTGATTTGAGTTTAAATCTGTGAAACATTCCAACAAAATTTATTTTAAATAAAACTTTTAACTCTTTTTGGTGCCGACGATTATAACAAAAATAAGAATGTGTTTTTTAAGTATGGATAAATTTCTAAATAAGAACATTTCCTAAAATAAATTATTGCATTAAGAAACATTGTTTTGGAAGATTTAGAATTTTAGGAAATTTTAATTTAATTTGCATTATACCAATTTAAATGATTAGGGTCTATTATTAAATAAAAGTATAGAAAATTTAAAAAAAGTAACACTTATCTAAAAATATCATAAAGCAAGCATTCTAAGATGTATGTTAGACTTATTTATCGGTGTCTTTCGGTTCTTTTTTGATTAAAAAACATTTAAAATATTTCATGCCAGATTTAAATAAATTTAAATCAATAATCGGATTTGATACGAAAAATAAATTTATGAAAATATAAATATAGTACATATCTGGATATTTTTTGGCGCAAAAAAATTAGAAAATACAGTTGATTTGGATGTTTCAAGGAGAATTAAAATAATAAAGGTTATTTATTTTTATTTTTACATTATCATATGTATCGATATAATATTGCAAATTATACAATAAAATAGAAAGAACAGCGCAAAAAATGTTATCACAATAGTTTGTGAACTTTTTTATGTCTAAGCAACGACATTTTTAAACAGTACTCGTACAAAGCTATACTAATTGGTAGATTTTAAAGTTCTTGGATGAGCAAATATGTGTGAAAAACGTGTATTTTAGTATATATTAATATGATTTTAGCATCACAAAGTTTTTCATAAAATTGCATCCATACAAAATTACATAAGCAGTATTAATATGATATCTAAAATGATTTTAAAAAACCAATTGACTATATTGCAGAAGTGAATACATGTGGTTTAATATTTTTGCAGCATAAAAAGATTAGCAAGATATGTGTTTTACATATAGAATATAAATGTGATAGACAAAAAACCATTAAATTTAGATTTTTAATGATATTTATAATCGTGCATCAGGGAAAATACGCAAAATGAGAATTATTAAATTTTAGAAAAAATTATGCGCAACAAAAGCATTGTAAAATGTGTAAAAGTATTTTTTATTCCCATATCAAATTGCACAGTTGTTATATAAACTCGAAAAATTTTCGTATTTATAATCATATTTAAATTCTAAAATTACATAGAAAAAATTAAGACCATACGTTTATTTTCCTTATAAATCATTATTATTTGTTTTTTTCTATAATATACGTTTTTATTTAAAATTGAGAGCAAGAAAAAATAAATTTATACGATTTAGAAACATAAAGTTTGATATATGTATTCTTTAAAGATAAGAAAATAAAATAAAGATAGAAGGTTTTAATCATAAATAAGGGATGAGTATAGATTGTATGTAAAGTTTATAGTGCCAGGACTATACACATAAATCTTAATTGAATCAGTTTTTTCCTAAAATCCATGAAATTTTTTATTTTTTCGATAAGCAACAATTTACTTTTTGTTGCAAATCTTAGATCAAATTCTAGAATAAACTACAGAACATAGGCTAATTTTTTTGTGGATATCTAGCTTCAATAAACGGCACCATGTTTATTTTACAAAAATACCATACGAAAAAACTATCCTGGTATCTAAAAAAAATACAATATCTTATAGAAAATATAAATACCTTATAATTATTTCTAGTATACTGCGGTCATTTCAACTTAGTTCTGGGTTGAAATACATTTTATCCCCAAATAAATATATTTATCGATGATTTAGCGTCCTTATTCGATATGCTTTATTTTCTTATAAAAAACCTATTTTAAGTGTTTTGATCTAAAAACTTAAAATTTGAATAAGTAACTTGACTGAATAATTTTATCTGAAATAAAATTTTTGTGTGATCTTTGCACTTTTTTTGTTAGTATTATAATCTAAAGCATGAAAATCCCATCTTTAATGATTTAAAAGTTTCAAGCTATTTGCGTCATAAGATTGCGTACATACGATATGACAAGTTTGTTTAATTGAAACAATAGTCTATTCGAGAATCAATTCTTTTTAATATTCTATAAATAAACCGTACAATATTTTCATATACTTCATTCACACAATTTTTTCTATCTTAATAAGTTCATAATATGACTAAATTTCAAAATTATCATAAATATGTAACATTTATTGATCTCGTTGTTTCATCGCAATAGAAAAAAATTTACTATAAATATATCATTATATCTTATGTTAAAATCCGTGCAAGAAATATCAATAAAAATTCCTTTATCATCGTAATATTCTAGATATATATGTTTTGACATATAAAACTATATTTATTTTTAAAAACCTTTGTAAAATCATTTAAATTTGAAAAGAAAATAACTATACTACGTTGAAATTCAATTTCTTGATAATAGATAGATTTTTTCAAAATTTAAACATGCGTCATTACTTTGATCTGAAGTTCCTAATATAAATTAGTTGATATTTTTTTATTATAGAAAAAAAAAATTGAGTTGATGTCCATAGCGCTTTTACGTTTTAATATATGTTTTTTATACGATCAAATAATTTTTCATCCACATCTATATATTTCGTTTTTTACAGAGCTTCTATCATTATCCGTTATTTTTTCACCAAAAAACCATAAATGAAATTATTACAAAATAAAAATCAAAAAATAATGTGCCAACATTTTGAATATGGTATAGATGGTATTTTTACCTTTTTTGGTTGAATTTGTTAATTCAAGTATACCGCTGACACAAAGAAAGAATCAATCCATTGCACTATCGATTATTATAATTTAAATACATAAACAAAATATTATATCTTAAATTTTATGGGAGCAAATATCGTTTAAAAAATGCATTTATTTCATAAACTAAAGGGAAAATGAAATTACATTTATGATGAACTATTTTTACTGAACAAGAAGTTTAATTTGAATTCTTTGCATCTCAAAATTTTATATAGCTTTTTTAAACTGTACTTCATACGATTCACGGTCAATCTACGGGTGTGGAATATATTCTATTCTCTTTTATACACATAAATGTTTAATTATATGCTTAATCAATAGCTATTTATCACAGATTCAAAAAAATCACATACTGGATATTTATTTTTGCTTCGATATGTATGACAACCAGCTGCCATGTAAGAAATAATTATAATTTGTTATAAAATATATATTAATGATTATTTAAAAGTAAAGTAATATTTAATCCATATAATACATATAACTCAAGAATATAAATCGATTCTTCTATATGATGAAATGGTTAAAACAATAATAGGTAAAAAAAATGAGTCTTATGTTTAATCGTTAAATTACTATCTAATAGCTTATAAACCAACTGAATAAATAAAACAACACTGTAAACTAGAATTTATTGATGTTTTAATTTTATTTTTACCTGTAAACAGAAAAACTGTATTCAGATGTTTAAATTACACACACCTAGCTAGATATAACTATATAACGTCTGTCATGCTTCGAAATATCTACTAACGCAAAGTTTAGTTATATATTAATGTTTCGTATTTATCTATATATCTTTGCTTTTTAATACAATTAAAATGATTAAAACTCTATAGCATCTTTGAACTTTAAATGTGTCAAAATAGAATCCGGGCATCAACGCAGAACAACATCATAATAAATTGATACTGTGACGTATGGTATATTTCCACATTTTTTGGAAAATTTATTGGGCTGAAATATAGCACAAAGGGTAACTTTTATTTGATGCATTGAATTCAAATATAATATATTTCTTGATCTTTTCGAAACTAAAAAAAGACAAATAACTTTATGCAATATTTGAGCTAGTAATGAAAATATAACAGATAGTAATTTTATCAGTAAAAAACATTGTTCGAACAATTAAGAATTTTACATCAAAAATAACCTTTAGCATCTACAAACTGTTAATATCTATGTCTATATTTCTTTGAGATTATATACTTGTCTAAAATTTATCTATAAATATAAAGATCTTCATATATTTCAATAGAAACCTCTAATTAGCCTATATTATAGATTGTTATTTTGCTTTATTTATCATAGTGTATCACGTAAATTAATAAATTAAAATAGAAGACTTTTTAATATAAAAATTTATGGTTTTAAATTTATTTAGAGTAAATTTTGTTTTTTTTAATTCCTAAGAGCTGTAAAATTGATATTTTGTATCCATTTAATTAATTGGGTTTTCTATTTTGAAATGATGCTAATTTTTTAAAAGTTATATACAGCACAAAATCTTTTTCTTAAGTCTTGAGAAGAGTATCTATAACGTTCGTTTTTTTCAATAGTCTGGATTTCGCCTCTTTAATTTTCCAAAATAAGTATCAATTAAAATTAATGATATATCATTTAATTTCGATGCAGATTTTTACAATATACACATGTTTTTCAATTACGCTACACAAGTATTATATAATTCAATAATAAATAATTTTTAAATTATAAAATAAATGTGCTCTGATTAGATGGAAAAATCGGTAAAGAATAAAAAATCAATTTAACAACATATAGTGTACGTTGTGTAATTTTAATCAAAACCACACATATTAGCAATTATATTTATGTCAATATTGTAAAAGAATAGAGATCGATAAAATATCTATTTAAAACATATGACAAATAATTACATTCTAAGCCGTTTAAACTTTTTATGATTCATTATAATGTATTTGCGAAATCTTTTTTAAATAATGAAGCATAATTTATATTTCTAATTTATCACCAGCATTATATTTTACAAAACTAATTATGTGATTGAATTTTCTTTGTCAGAAAGATATAAGTTCTAAGAATTATAATTTATAACTATCATCTTGTTTTTAAAGATGTTATATAATATAATGGACTTTTTATGCTATCTACGCATAAAATTGTAGATTTCGAATGTAATTACACATTATTATTTTAAAGAAAGAAATATAACTTATTTTGCTTAACAAAAATACACAAAAATTATAATGGCCTTAAACAACATTGAAGAGATACTAGTGATTGTAAATAGAGTTAAATTTTAATATAAATATAACGCAAGTAAAGTATTTGTATAAATAAATATTTTCATAAGTTAATCCTTTAAATATTTTTATATATATATATATATATATATTTAAAAAATGAAAGGGGTGGTATGGTTGTGTGGTTTACAAGTCTGACCCCTAGGTCAGGGGTTGCGGGTTCCATTTCCACCCACCCCACTAATTTCGAATCGAATTTACTCTAAAGATAAATACCCAAGGAGGCGGCCAGTTATCCAAAAAGCACTGACAAGCCATGAGAAAAAGGAGGTTGCTGTGTAACCCGTTATGTGCCTTCAGTATTGAAAAAGATCCTACATTGTTCAGCAAGGATATAGGTAAGTGTAGAGTGTGGTTGTAGCTTGTAGTGACGAACAGTAGATAGAATCACATTCCCATCACATTATGAATGCCACCTATGAGAAAGGGGCCCAATCCACGGTGATTACGGGTGACAAGAAGTGCTGGAGGAGTTCCATGGAGAGACGCAGCAGTTAAGCAATAGTTCCAGTGTATATAAAGCGAACTTCCTAAAAAGCAATAGAAGTAAAATATAAATAAATAAAGTAAATTCGATTAGAATCAAAATTTTTAAAGCATAAAAAATAAAATAGATATAAGATTAACTTTTGAACTAACGAAAAAGATAGAAATATTAATATTAATTAATGGTTATCTTTCTTTTTATAGAGTTTATGCCGTTAGACGTGGTCAGTGGGTTTGGAAAATTTCAACTCCTTGATGCCAGTTTTGACACCGTCCCCTGATTCATCTTCATCACTGCCTTCCTTCTCTCAAATGAGACGAGTTGTGTGCCTTGCGGTGTGTGAGAGTTGTATGTGTGCCAATACTTAGTCCGGTATTTTAACTCTTTAACATAATTTGTACGATATTTTGTGACCACCGATCCCAAGCCATCACAATAGTATGAAAATGAATGTAATTATATCTAAAAAAAAATTTTTATTTATTTTGTATTTGATCAAGCTAGGATTTATGAAAAGAAAAAAATTTCGGTCTTTATGGGAATAAAATAAATGAAAAACTAAATGCATTATAATGAGCGTATAAATAAATTCTAGATATAATATAATTTCAATTTGTATACCCAAGATTTTTGATATAATTTAAAACCAACACAAAGGCATAAAATACATAGTTTAAACCTAAAAGGTTTTGTGGTAATAATTACGGGTTTAAAGGATTTTATTATTGTTTGCACAAAATATATACAATATAAATTAGCTTCAATTTAAAGTATATATAACAATCAATTAATATTAATAAAAATATATTATTGATTATAATACCATTCATTTGAATTTAAAATTATAGACAAATAATAATATTTCCAGAAGATTGAAATCTTTTTCTATTGCTTGTTTTTTATGCCATAGATTGAACTAACATATGCAGATAAAAATGATAATTAAAAGGTGATCTAATAAAATTCTATAATATTTAAAATAACAAATATATCATCCAATATATAAATATCAGATTTTTTGAAGAAAAAATAGATGAACTATACTTTCTGGCGATTCTATAAAAAAATTTTAATTATTTTAATTTTGTGTTACATCTTTTAAGAATAATAATAAAAAAAATTTATTAAATTGATTATTTTTGAACGATTTGTTTTTAAAAAAAAAAGGGGTTGAACAATCTAGAAGAGAATATTTATTCTAATTAATTTTTTATATTATTTAAAATCTCTAATAATATCAGTTAGAAAAATGAAGATCAGCTTTTTAATTGTTAGTTTGCTTAAATTTAAACCCTCCAGATCTTTCTTATTCCATCAAATTATCTTATAATATCTAAAAAAAACAAATATTTATTTCGTCGATATTCTTTTTTTTTGTGCATTTGCATTTTGAATGTGCCTTGATGATAATAAACTCGGATACAATTTATATAACCTGAAAATAAATTGAACAAAGGCTCTACTACAAATCATATGAAGTTTGCGAATATATATCTTTAGAAGTAACTGTTTAATATATTAATATCCTATTTATTTACGATCTTACTTTCGTTATAATGTATTTTACTGCTTTCTACCTGAATATTTATGCATAGACCTAAGCTTATTCGAAGTAAAACTTTTTTAAAATATGATGATTTATTTTTGTACCTAAGAGCTAAATTATTTGGACGAAAGTTTTATAATAAAAAAATCACTTTGACTCGATAATAACATCCAGACATCACATTGATTAGAATGAATTATGAATTAATTATGCTTTTAACATCTAATGAGACCAGTAGCATAAAATAAACACCATGATTAATATAAAAGCAAAGACCAATTATTTACTGCGTTTATTATATATTGACAGAAAATAGTGGCCGAAGCGTCCATTAAAAATAATTAATTGCGGTTTTAGATGTGATCATATATGCAACTACCATGTAAAATAGATCTTTCACGATCATCTTTTTAATGTAATTCAATATCTAGGTTTTAAGCTTTAAAATCAATTATGCATCATTTACTTTAAAGCAGCAAATAAATATAATAATTTTCCCAATATTAAGATAGACCTGGTTTCAAGTTTTGATTTGTTCAATAAACTATACATGAATAAAACAGGAATATTGTTTTTTATTCAATTGATTAAAAGAAATCCGATGCATAAAATAATAATATAAAGATGGCATTGTAAATAATCAAAAACATATTTTTGCAAATATGGATATTTCGAAATCTACACGAATTGAAAAAACACAAAATAGTGGGTTCGAAAATATTAAAACCGATAGAAATTTGAAAACATCAACATATTCCGAATAAATTATCATTATTTGATTCCAGATATTTAATCTTGAATTTTGCTTTCTCTCATGAATTAGACGCTATATAATTAAATCTATCCTTTATATTTATAGCATAAATATTGGATTTCAAATTATCAACATGCAACATCGTAAAAATGATTAAATTAGAATATTAACATGATTTCAGGTGCGGAAAAATTATAGACAATAGTAGATGGATCTGATTTAACACCATAAATTAGTATCCTCTATATAACTTACTTGTTTATGAAAATTTGTGGTTTAAGTTATGAGTGGAAGCTTGTTAATAAGGTGATATGTTTTTTTTATTACGAATATAACATCTAAACATGAAAATACACACCACATACGATTATAACATATATTGTGATAAATTAAACAAATTTCCAACATAATCGTATAATAATAATTTTAGAAAGAAAAAACGATAAATAAGTTTATAAGAAATGTATACTGGTTTCTAGAAACATGCGTTAAAAAAGATGTGCTCGCAAAGCAATATTTTAAGAAGCAAAATCGTTTTTATATCTACATTTTACCTGATAGATAAATTTCAGAAGCTAAATTTCGTATATATATGGTTTATTGGCATTCTGATTTAGTCTCTGTTGATTTCAGACTCAGATATCACTAGGAGCTTTTTCAAAATATTTACAAAACTACAATTTGATTTTGGTATTCTATTAAATTAGTATCTATCGTCCAAGAATGTACCTTTATACATATCAAAATTTATATAAAATGGGATATTTTTTTGTGTTGGTGATATTTATCTTTTCGAAAATGTTGAAAATGTGAAAAAAAATCATAGAAAATATTGCATGATTTTTAATATGATCTAATGTTATACGATTGACGTTTTATTGTGTATTTAAACGACATATCTTGTAAAAAATATTGTGAAAACGGCAATATATAGAGATGCAGTTTATTGCTCTGTTTTTATATAAAAATACACACAAATTAATTATGAAAGGCAAAATTTCTTCTCATCTTTGCATAAAAACATATTTAAGCTATACATGTAAAATTTGAACAGATTATTCTTATTTTTTTTCATCAATGCTCAGATCCACAAATGCATTACAAATAAATCGCTCATTTAATTTTTTTTTGATGCTGTATTATTATATGTGTTTAAAATTTGTTATAAATAACCATATACGCGAATAGCTTAACCTCGGTCAAATAAATGATGAAGATTGAATATTTATCAAAACTATTATATACTTAGTTGCTTATATGAGCAATAAAACACATAAATACATTAGTATGGCGCATGATTACGGACTTTTATATTTAAGAGCCGCAACACCCCAGAAATTCATTTAAGATAATAAGCGATTAGATTATTAGAATCTAGTGATCTTATATTACACAAAGATCTCTTAAACCCCAAAATATCTGCGCATAAGACAGAAAAAATGCAGAAATTAATTTTAGAAGCGACAATTAAGTGTAAATATGACGTTAACGATCGTCATATGATATTAGAGTTATATATTGATATTGTATGCTTGTGTCAAATATTTTGAGAGCAAAGAAAAATATAACTACATAAGAAAACGAACAATAAATCATTAATATACATTTCAAATATATTTTTAGATGAAAAAATTGATAAATGACACAAAAACCCATTCGTATTCTACGTTGAATAATAATAAAACACCAAGAGACACGATGGATGGATGTAATTATTATCTTTATTTATATTAAGGCTTGATATAGTGATTTATAATATAAAAAAATATTTCCTTGCCAAATACGTGTAAATGTTCAGATTAAAAACACAAACATAATTGGATAAATTTAAATCTGTAAAATGAATTTATGTATACCGAAACCCTTTTATTTACGGCATTTAAAAGGTTTTTTTCAGGATAGTATATGTATTTATATGAGGATAACAAACCTCACAAATTAATAAATATCAAACTAAAAAAAATAAGATTCTATAAATTAAAGATTTAAGCCCAAAAAAGGAGTAAAATACATATGTTTCAAAACATTTTTAATTGGAGAAATTATTTAGATATGATTGTCGAACGATTTATTATTTCAGATATAATTGATGCGATATCAATCTTCCAAAAATATAATGACATTTTGTAAAAGATAATTAAAAGGCTTTTTGAGAATAAATATACCATGTTTTTATAAATTAACGTCAAAAATAAGATTAATAATAAATTTCTTTCTTTTCTATCGTATTTTTCTTTAAAAAATAGATTGATTTTTTGAAAGAATTAGAAAGATATTTGCACATTATGAAAGTGCAAATTATACGGGTAATATGTCATATTATCCAGATTTATAGATAATAATCAGGTTTGAGTGACTTCGAATACGAAATTTTATGCCTTAATACACCCAGATATATTGTTTAATACCAAGATGCCTACCAATAACTTAGTTTCATTTCACTGAAAATAATCTGCATGTTATTTTTAGATTTACTGCTTAAATCCTGCATTGATTCACAAATTTTCTTATATACATCATGAATAATTGTTATTGTGTTTTGTATTTATTATAAATAATATGCGATTCATATGAACTTATATGTGTATAACCAACAGTTTGCAAAAAATTTAATTCTTTTCATTGGAGAAAGATCATATAAATTGAGAATTATACTTGCTTTTTTGTCAGAAGAATAGCATATTTATATGATAACCGAAAATTTTGTTATTTTGCATACATGTTTTTGCTATTTTATAGAAAGACATTTTTAACTTTAATAAGACAATATTTTCAATTATCTTTTTATATTTTTTTCTGTTCCGTATATAACACCAAAATCAATCATAATTTACATTAATTATGCATATTAAATACTTCTACAGAGAATAAACACAATGCAGCATACAGTTGCTAAACTTTTTTTTTTCAACCTTGAGACCGCAATAATTTGTCAAATCGATTAAATATTTTGATTTTTTTTATATTTTATTTTACAAACATAAACCCTATAAATATCTAATTTAATCTTGCAATATTTTTATGCATTTAAATTTGAGCTTAGCAAAAAAACATGAAATTTTCAAATTATAATATACTTTTTGTATCAATTTTTCCATTTTTTATGTTCTGGTAATATTAGACATATATCAATGTATAATTTTATCTGTGAATAAACTAGGTGTGCACAACCTGGGGCAATATCGTAAAAAAGGCTTTTAGAGGCAACTTTTGTGGCCTCTAAGCTTATTCAGTTTATATTGGTCCATATAAATTTATTTCATGAAAAATTTTATAAAAATCTAACACCCCCTATATACTATGAATTAACTAAAATGATAATTATAAAATTGATTTGATACTTGTTTATATATCGTAGCAGTTAAAAATAAGATGGAACATTTGATTTTGGTAGTATTCACTCTACGTTTAAGAAGCAAAATGCAAATATACTTTATGCTTTCCATAAAAAACATAAATACTTTGCTTTGGTAGGAGAAGTATTCAAACAGAAGCTGAATAAATTAATGGTAAACAAACGTAAGCAAAACAAAGCTATATATTAACTTTGCTTGCTATGATAAAAATTCTACGGGTGCGATTATTTGAAAAGCTTGTCTAGAAGAAAGAATGGGTTAAATAGTGAGCATGACTAAGCGAATCAGGATGAACAACAATAAAAGTAAAATACATTAATTCTGATATAGTTCAAAAGCTGCTATACCACATTATTATGAGGTACCATTACCATAAGACAGCTAAATTTTTAGTATATCTTAAAAAAGCATTTGTATATATTTTGTATAATCTTGATTTCAATTTGTCACCATTGTCTATGTACAAGCAGAAAAGGTATTCTGTCAGATTCTCTATTTTTTAGCATAATTACTGTCAAATCGCTATGGTGAAATTTTTTTGTCCAATAGATTTTTTTTTGGAGAACACAAACGTTTTATTTTTAAAAGACAAAGACAAGTGTTATTAATCATGTGTTAGTATATTATATTTATAGTCTAAGTTACTTATGGAGCGCCTGCAATGAAAGGAAAGCAAAAAGGATTCATTGCATTGGTAAAAAAAGAGAGTCTTGATAAATAATATGTTTGAATCTAATTGCATGCACATAAAAATCATTTTTGTGATATGCAAGCTGCTATAATTTAATCTGTTAAAGAAACCGTTAAAATCGTAAATTTTATCAGAAAACGTGCAGCAAAAAACGTAAAGTATTTAGAATTTGCTACTTTTAGAAAAAAAGAACCTGCAGTTTTTATCTTCCATATCATTCGAAAATTCGTTTATAATCAATAGGCTGTATCTTATCGGTAAGTCTTTGAGCTTAAAGAAAACATTACATCGTTTGTAAGTAAAGTTGATCAGCCTTGTCGATTGAAAGATGAATAATTCCGTCACGATCTTGCTTTTTTGTGATATTACACATAAACAGAATGTGCTTGATTTGTAGCTATTTGTAAATAAAAAAATTTTTTTAATATACGGAAAAAAAAAGTCTTTCGAAAAAAATTACAATTTTCATGAGAAACTAATTTCTGTGGAAAAATTTAAGAAATAAATTTTAAATGATTAAAGAAATTACGAAAATAGAGGATATGGGAAGATATTCTATAGATTAGTGTCCCTGAAACTAAATGTGATAAAAGATATAGGACATTTCAGAACATGTGATAAGCATGCATCTTGCGTGATCCCCATCTTTAGAATAAAATGCAGGTACCTGTTAGGACTTCATTTGAGGTACCTACATCACCAGAAGATAATATAAATTAATCACTCAACAGCGATAAGATAGATCCATTATATAACTAAAAAAATACAATGGTGTATCTCTATTTCGAAAAAACTTTGGCGTTTATTCTAATGTTTTTAAAGTACGTAATGTGGGTCTTACTATTATCACTATACTTAAATTAAAAAACGACTAAGAAAACAATTGAGAATAATTTACACGAAGATATATTAGGATAAAAAATGTGTGAATTTGAGATAGATATATAAAAAGCAATATCAACTAACACACTAAATAAAACGTTCTTAGAAAAATTTTTGCACTTTTTATATGATCAGGTAATTTAAATTTTTTTGTGTATAAATTATCTTATAATGTGGCTTCGCGACTTCTTCAAAACAAGAAAATGTGCTTAGGGTGAAAAAGTTTACCCTCCCCAGATCTAGTGACTATTAACGTTCATTTAATAATTTCTATTGTTATGTGCAATTTTTATATCACTTAGAATCCTATAATCAATTCTTTTTTATTAGATACAAAATCATATATAATGATATATTCCTTAGTATTATAAAATGCTTTATTTCTCTAAATAATTCTTAAATCATTCATTCGCATTTTTTAGCAAAGAAATATCCAAATAAATTCAGAAAATCAAATATATTCCTAATGAAATTTTTCATATATGAATTTATTCAATATAAACATCTGGTTACGGAGTAAATATTTTTTTGCTTGCATGCATAGATCATAATGCAACATCATTTTTTGCTTTTTTAAAATGCTATGTTTGTAAATTCTAAATATAATGTTAAATTTTCTTTACATACAATTCTTTTCTTATGACGTATTATTCGCCTACATCAATCGAATTATTTAAATGTAATGTATAAAAGGCCATTTTTATCTTATTATAAATATTTTTTTACGTTCCCATCCCCCATATGTCTTCATCATATGATGTAAAGAGTGTGGTTTTATATAATCCTATTGCTTGAAAATGTTATATTTCCACAAGCATATTTTAATAGTTTCAAGAGAACCTAAGTGATTTATTATCGCTCCATTAACGTTATTACGAAATATATAATTCTTGTGCTATCGAAAATTTGAAAATAAAATTGTTTAACAAATAGTCTCAATGTTTATTCTTTGTAATTTATAGCGTTTTAATCACTATAATTTTGATTTGAAAATTATTGTAAGCTTTTTCATTTGTTATCCTTAGAAATATGAAGTTAGTATAATAATATTTGGGTATATTTCTTTCGACAAAAAATTCAACTTTTGCGCCTAACCTTGTATTATATGAGCAATATATTTAATTGTCTTTTTATTTTGATAAAATATTTACCAGAGACTATATGTATAATGCACTAGACCGACAAAATATTTTAGTTTGTGATTTTATACCATTTTTACTGTATCTGGTAGCCGGCAATTCATATTTGATATGGCTCATATAAATAAAATTTGAAGAAAGACAATGCTATTCGCCAACAAAAAAACAAAAATTGCTCTTTTTATACGTTTTTTACGAATTTACTGACTTTTGTGTTATGCATTCCGTTTCAACTCAATCTAATCATGGCTTCATAGCTGCAAATTTTACACTTTTTCCATAGAACAAATAAGAAAAGAATAAAAATGCCTAAAATGTCTTTGATAAATTTCTGGAGAATAGATATCACTCCAATGGTTTTTTAATAGTTAGCGCTCATGAATTAGGCTAATTTATAATTATTTTAAAACAGGATAAGTTATGCTAGAATATAACCGGTAAAGTTCGACATCATTTTTATGTCATTGCATATTGCTTAATGGTAATCATAGGTGAGTGATAATTCTTTTCTATAAAAATTATCCATATATATCGTTTGAAAGATGTCTTAAAGCTTATAAATTGTTTAGCATTTTTAAAGACTTTGTTTTATGATGCAGCTATTTGTAAACATATTAATTGATTAGCAATTTCGCTTATATTTATCTTTTTGGCTAGTTTTTTGTTTTATTAGAAAATTCAAACAAAAAAACAGACTTTGTATTTCCTTCTGCTAAAGCTCTGGTTGAGTTTCATCCGTGAGTTGTAGAATATTCAGATGTTGAAATGAAACATTAAATCGATAAAAATAACTATCAGTTTAATCTATATGTTACGTTGGTTTCAAGTATTCTCCCCTCTACATTTTTAGATGGTATGCTCTTTTTTTATCTTTGATTATATAGTCAGCGTTATTATTTTTCTCTAAATTCTTTCTCCATATATTTTCCAGAAACCAGACCATATGATGTTATTTAATTTTGGTATATATTTTCTTCATGCTTTTCTCTCTTTAAATTCCAATATTTTTAGTTTTTAATTTGTACTGGCTTTTGCTACATGGCAGAAATAATTTTTCTAAAGAACTTGTGGTAATCTAAAAATAATAGACAAGCATAACAAAATATAATTGAATACATAAATTATATATAATTTATTACATAATTTGTGATATACTAGCTCATAGGATAATATTGTTTGGTAAGATAACGACATATTTTCATGGTTAAACATTGTTTCTGAATCGTTTTTTATAAGTTTCACATGATCACTAAATACATTTGGAATTTTTATATCCATACTCGAGCTCATTTTACTTCTATTTCACATCCAAATATATAAAACCGTTCTCTATGTGCCAATCATTCTCTTTAAAAATTCAATCATAATGATTTAAATGGAAATGCTTTTGCAAATCTAAATAGCATTATTGCCTCCGAAGAAATATTATCAGTACTTTACAAAATACTTTTGAATATTTTTAGAATTTAGTTGTACATCACATGAATCTATTGATCAATCCTATGTGTTTCTATTTTCTGTTACATCGAGTGTGATACATGACTCGTTTGATAGTATATGGAAACGTGGTATTGCGTTTTGATTTCACACATATGATGTTAGATATATGAAATTCAACTATTTTTTTATCTATACACTCTCCTCTTGTGCCATATTTATTCCTCTTTATTTGAAGTACACTTGTAAAATATATATGGTCAGTTTTAATTTAATTTGAAATAGCATGGTTCTAATTCTCGTAATTTTGTAGCAAATCAAGCATAAATATCGTATTTAAAAATTATATAGGTTAAAAGCATATAAAATAAACGAAACAAAATTATAAACGTACAAATCGAAAAGATATATATTAAGACAAAGCAACTTAAAAATGTATGATAACCTATCATTCTTTCAATTATATTATAAGTTAACGTATATTAAAACCATAAAGGTTCTTTCAAACATACTTTTGATATATGAAAATATTGATAATAGTTAGTGCGTAACATTTAAACTTTTTTATATCTTAAAACAGCTAACATTTAATAGTTCACACCAATTTTGAACAAATAATACACATTTTAAATAAACAAAAAAATATTTATTGTAGTAATAATATGAAGCTTCGTATTAATTTAAAATACATTATAGTACAGAAGAATATAAGTAGAGGATATTATTTAAAGATAAAAGGCTATAAAATATATATTTTTACGCTTATAATATGATAAAAAATCACAATAACCCTTTTATTCAGTTATTCATATAATGAAATGCCATGATAATTCATTCGAGAGACTTCTTTATCTTATAGATCCATGTGTCATGTAAATTACAATTAAATTATATCTAAATGCTATATATTAATATTAAATCTATCATATCTATTAAAATTCATACTTTTTAAGGCGCTTTAATAAATATCCACTGCTAGAAGAAGAGAATCGGTCAAGAAAGGTTGGAGGGGAAGGGCCAATGAGGCATTTTAGCGTTGTGCAATATTCTTGTAGGCTTTCTATGTCTCAGCAGGTGGAATTTATATATAGAAGTTACATACCCCATTTATGCAAACTATAAATCTACGGAAATTTTGTCATTTGTTAAAAATTTCAATCATATAAAAACAATTGTTTTGTTATAGAAAGTAACAATATATCTAATGTTTTAGGTTTTTGCTTTTCGTTTCAACTTGTATTCTAATTTTTATTTTATTTTAAAAGAATTAATCTATAAGATAACAAGCAAATATTCTTCATATTTTAAACTCTCATGCTATATTAAATCATTCATGCACCAATACGAACAATAAAAACTAAAAAATAGTCATAAAGTTTGTAGGGAATTTTCAAAATTTTATGTGAAATGTTATATATTTCGATATACTATGTTTATGAAGCTTGGCGTGAATATTTATTTTGCTTTTAAATTTTAATGCATTTTTTCGTTGCATAATTGTTTTGATTTTTTATGTGCGATATGTAATCCTTTTCTCTATTTTATAATAAAAAAATAAAAAGTTATTTTTAAAAAATTCTCGAGCGATTTCTTTTGATCCTATTAGTTTAATTTTCTTTTGAGCCAATGCACATTATAAGTACAAACTATAAAAAAGATATTCTTATATTGACATTAATTTTGATTAAAGAACTACAATAGGATTGTTTTAATTTGTTTGTTAATTTATTTACATATTGGGTAAAATATTGAGATTTAATAATTTTTACCACTAGAGTATATAATTAAATGTAAAAAATACAGTATATTAATTTTTATTAGTTTGGAAAAAATAATTTTACGAAATTATATAGTTATCTAAAAATCTTAAATTTTTGTTTTTTTTTATTTATCTCTTAGCAGTAAGATAACAATATTAATAATTAGTTCATTGGCAAACATTTTAAAATTTAAAAAATAGGTTCTTTGATAATTATTTAGAATATAAAAAAATCTGTTAGACAAAAATCCTACGCGATTTAAATATTGACTTATATGTTTAAAAGTCCAAATTAAACGTTTTTTACTTAAATGTATAAATTTTTAATCTTGAACAAGCCTTTTTTGTTGAATAAGGCAAGCGAAATATATCTCTGTGTTTATAGTCTCTAAGAGATTCTATTATCTACATTTAGAAATATTATCGTATAAAATATATCAAACTTCATTAATACATATGATGACTTTCAATTTGAAATTTTCTTTTACCAAGAAGTCTTTATGTTCAATTGATACATAATAAAGCAATATTATTATAGAAAAATGCTAATTAGTTACTTTTTGATTTTAATTTCATCTAGATATTTATTTCCCAATTTTCGGATAAATTTATTTTATTATTTTATTTCGAAGTTTTTCTGTGATTCATACATTTTTATTTGAGCGAGAATTTATATTTTGCCACAGGCCATCTTCAATAATTTCGTAGCATCATATCGCTTATATTAATGTATTCGGCGACTGTTAATGCTTTTATATTTGATCAAACCGGTGAATTACTATTAAAAAAATATATATATTTAAATATAAATGACATCTTCTATTATTTTATAATTTTTTATTATATCTAATATCGTGATTCATTTTTTGGAAAAAAATACGTGAATAATACTAACTCGAGATTGATATAGAAAGGCAATATTATTCAATCATCTATCATTACTATTTTTGTGTCTTGCAGGTTAATATTGATTCATATGTTTATTTCAGACTTTAAATTAAGCAATTGATAATACTAGGTTGAATATTTTAAACTAACCGACAATCTAATAAGATTTCAATTTTTTCTTGTAATTCTATATCTTATATCTATAGTTTTCGTTTATATATGTTTTCATAACTTTTAAAAACCAACAATTAAGAAATTATATGGATCATAATGTTCTGTTAAATTTTTTTTGTAGTACTTTCTTTTTTGATGTGCAAAAGTTCACGATCAAGCATGTTTTTTTGGTTCAACATTTCTATCTAAAGAAATATCTATCAATTAAGAATCAAACAACAATATTATATTATACAATGGTATTTTGTAATAAAATATCTTATATATTTAATTCTTAAAATCAAGGAATCTTTTACACTGAATCCTGATGCTTTAAGATGAAATTTATGTCAGAACATCAAATATAGATATTAGTAACTCTATCGATCTAAGTAAATCAACGTAAATTATCTCATGATTACCTTATAACATTTGCAAAAAAAGCTTTTGAATTTTTATGTAGGAATATCATTTCTAGAGAACTCATAACGTGATGTCAGCATCAAATCTTTCTTTATCGAATGAATTAGAATCAAGCAATATATTTTTCTCTTATAAATATAGATAAAACCATCGCATGTCAGTTTCAAATAGAATGGATCAAATAGAATTCTTTCTCACACATAGATACAATATCTTGTGTATTTGATCTTGAAAAAAGGATCACGGTTTTAAATATCTGTTTAAATTAAATATTTTAAAAATATAAAAAGATATTTTCTATTTCACATATGTCACTATAAAAATATCTAAAGAGACATTTTGTTAGTAGAATCTAATCAGAAATATTGTTTTTCAAGTTTTTTGAAAACATAATTGATTGCAATAAAATATTTGATGAAACATGCAATACACGAAACGATAATTCTACTAAATCTCTTTTTTATGAACAATCCTTTATTTTAAATGCATATGAATCAGTTTTTTAGTTTTAGCTATGCAATTTTATATTTTTGGTGTTATTGATTTACGGAGATACCTATAAAATCTATTTTAGTGTTGTATTTATCAAAATTATGTAAATTTGCCTATTTTTCTCGTGAACTTGGTATGTTCTGCTTTTTCATTACATTCTATACATCATAAATCATTCATAACATATTCATTGGTTGACCTGGATTGATCTTAAGTACAATTTTCACGGCATTTTAAAGGAAATAATACTAGTAGGAGCATTTTTATACGGTTAGTTAATTTTTTTAAAAAAAATTCGATTTAGATAGATGACATGCATGTTTTCTATAATTATATAATATGAAATGACAAAATTCGCCAGAAACTTGGTTTTTACTTATATATTGTATAAACACGGGATCCTATATTTTTTTCTATACTGTGCATAACTTATGCAAAATGAAGGTTTAATTCTAATTTTAATCATGTTAGATACACCTATCTTCTTATAAAAACCTTTTTTCTTCTCTAAAAACGTTTCTTGGTTTTTTTAAATTGATATATTGGTTAAATATGATATCAAATAGAACAAGAAACTGATATAATCTAAATTTTATGTGTAAAGGAAATCAAAAAAATATAAAACATCTCCTTTTAATTAAAGTACACAAATATACTTTGTAAAGTGTTCATTTTGAACTTTAATATTGTTTTTTACATGTAAAATATCTATTGCACATATAAAATGGGTGAAATTTTGACTCAATAAAGTATGTGATTTTTCTTAACACCAAACAAAAAACAGAACTTCGAGTGATTAAATAACATCAAAGAGTCTATTATTAGTTATATTGCATTCCAAGTTTGAACAATAACAACTATGGATCTAAAGAATATAAAATATAGCAGTGTAAAAAAAAATATATATTTAAGAGATATGTCACAATCTTTACGTATATAATTTATAAACTAGAGATTTTACAAATTATTCAGTCTTCACCAAAAAATAATAATGAATTATATGAAGACGCGCAAAGACGTTGATTTTATTTTAAATGTGTATAAAAAATAGGCGATTTTTTTGAGAAGTCGTAATAATATCTTTTTTAACCTATGGCGTATTTTCTTATACTAAACAGCTTAACCAACTTATAAAATCGTATTTTGGGGTTTTTAGAAATTAAAATGCAAATATATGTTGTTTTAGATGTTTAAATATTAGTAAAATAATCAAAGCATGTCGTAACATCCTTGCAATATTAGAAATTGTAGAATGTACGTGTTAAATATACAAACAATAAACGTTATGAATTTTTTATAAATGCTTTTTATATTAAAAAATAATAGGATTATATCAATTCAATATGCAACAAATAAAATATTCTAACAGCAATAAAAAGGTGACTGAAGCCAAAAGAATTTATAGTAATTTTGTGTATATATATAATTATATTTTAAAATATATTTTACCCATATTTGTAGATCTGTGATTCCCTATAGGGTTTTATAAGCACATTTAAGGAGTAAAATCTCAAATAAATACAAACAAGGAGTCGAAATATCATTAATTGAATTTATTAAGAAAAATTGTTGATTTATTATACTATAAAAACCATATTAAACCATACCCACGGATCATTTGAAATAACCTATATACCCATTCCCTAGATTTATACAAGAATATATGTAAATTTGATAATATCATATTGTATTTCTATAATTTTAGGATACAAGGTTACGATCTCTATACATTAACTTTGTACATTTTCATATATATAATTTTTACTATAAAGAGGTTGCAGCATAAACAATATATAAATTCAAAATTGATAGTATATTTAATATAAAAAGACTGTAAAAAGATATATATTAAGCTATATATAATAATACATGTAAAATACAGTTCAAAATTTTTTTATATAAAAATATGGATCACTTTATCTTACTAAATATTTATTTTCATGTATAATTATTTTTTTATGGATCCATGCAATTAATGTCTTCTATTTTAGAGAAAATAAGATAGTAAAATTGTGAAGTTTGATACAATAAATGCAAATAAAAATATTTAAATTGATTATAAATTTTATGTGTGTTTACATACTTTCTATATAATTATTATGTTTAGTTGGAAATATTGTGAACCTTTCAATCATATTTACTATTTATATTCAGGATAAGCGGCATTGCTAATTTATAATAACAAAATTATAAGAAATTATAAAATTAGTAATTTTATATGATATAAATTTGCAGGGTCAATACTTTTTCTGTTAAGAAATTCTTAGAATCATAATACTACATTTAATCACAAACACTGATATATCTCTATAAAAATATCGATATAAAATATAAAAAATATATATTTTGCACCTGATCTTTAACATAAGTATATTCGAAGTTCAAAATCGTGCAAAGCGTAAGCTAGCTTATTTTTTAGGCAGAATTTGCATAAAAAATTTAAAAGAACATAAAAAATTATCTCAATTTAAACAACTAAAAGGAAAAAATATTTTATATAAATCATAAAAAAGTCTTTTATGGATAAAAAAGTTGTGAGATTGATATACTTATCAATCTTCCGTTTTGGAATAATTTTTGATTTAATTATTTTTTAAATTATTTTAGGTTAAAATTAAACGATGGATAACAAAAGATTTCAAGCAAAGAAATATTGAGCTTCTGGAATTATAATATAACACAAAAAAAATGTTTATAATGGTTACTTTTACGAAATATACAGTTTTAGGTAATTACATGATTATATGACAAAAAAACATTTTTAAATATTTATATATTATCTATATAATAAAATAAAGGTTTTATCAAGCTGTTTTTGCTAAGAAACCCTTATTATTGATTTTTTTTAATGCTTTATTCTTCTTTTTATATGTATATTTATTTCATTTATGAACATAAGTCTGTAATTTGCATTTTAAATAACAGACTTACATAAATCAACTCATAACGAAAATATACTATTCCGGAAACTATTAATTTCCCTATAAAGCCTCTGTAATCGTAGAATTTCACTTATACTAGTATATTTATTTCGTAAGTCCTTTCAAATCAAAGTAGTATACCCTAGTATAATTAAAATTAGATATATAGATAGAATTTTGTCTTTATCGGGCGTGTAAACTTATTATAGCTGAAGAAAATACACTTGATACAAAAAGTAAAACAGGTTCAACTGCAATGGACATAATATAAACCCATTTAGTAAGTTCTAAAATCCTTTTGCATACATTGATGCAATAGGTCATTTATTATTTGTAATCTATATCCCGAAAATATATTTCTTATACATTTTGTAATACATATATGCCGAAAATAATCGAAATCTTTATATCTAGTGACCTAAAAAAAATTAATTTTAGAGTTATAATAAAAAGCGGATTTATAATACATAAAGCATTTTTTAAGCTTTTTATTTTAAATACGAGTAATTTATCGTATTCTAGATTTACCTGTTTTTGCAATATAAACACAAGATAGGATATTATATTACAGAAAGTCAACACAAACAAACTATTTATAAAATCATAACATTTTCATATGATTCGAAAAAATATTTAGAATATGTGCATAATTTTCTTTATGAAAATAATAAGAATTTCTATCTTCTCTATTTAGTAAAATAAATACAAATTTTTTATTTAATAAAATTATATTTAAATATAAATTTGCAGTGAAACGATAAAAAAAATTAATTTTACATCTATTAATATATAAGAAATCAACAAAAAATCGTTACCTTAGGAATGGAGGTTTTCGGATGTAAATACTTTATTCTTGTTTTCAAACCTTGAAGTTTGATAATGTAGATAGAATTTGTAATTTTATTAGGATAAAAATCTTACATTTATTTCATCATATCCTAAAATTACTTGCACTGTATTAAAAACAATTTTTGTATAAAATTCATACAGAAATGCATTATATGGTATCCGAAAATATATAAAAATCATGTAATTTTACATTCAAAGATAGGCTATATAGTAAATTTTACAAAATGAGCACTATTATAATATAATAAATCTTCGTATGGTGTAATAAGATATAAAGATCGAAATTTCCAGCATAATATGCAAAACTTTCACAATTTATTTTTTTAATGCTATCATTTAGTCGCATATCAATATATGCTATACCCAAAGATTTGTTTTATTATAAATGAATATCATTTCATGTTGATAATATGTTTCGAACGATTTATTTATTCATAGATCATAATCGTGAGCATATATTAATAGAATTTTGTAGTTATATCTTGCGATACAAAATTCGGACTATAAACACTGTGATTGGCAGTTAAATCTTGATGCGATTCTGTAAAAGCAAAACTTTATATTAGGCAACGGGATTTTCTTTATTTTTTTGTTACAAAGGATTATTATTGTGAATAAGTCCTTCTGTGCAGCGATTCTGCTCACTTATTATCTAACATTATTATTGTTTTAAGCTTTGAATTTACTGTAAAAGAGCAGAAAATTGACAAGAAAAATACAAATATATATTTAAATACCCACATTTCAGTCATTATTACTTTTTTTTATATTTTATGCATCATTGTAAAATCAATTGTTTTATGGTATCAAAGGCTTTTAAAATGCGAAGTTACTTGATTTTATATCTATGAATAATTTAAAACTAGAACTGTGTACAAGACCAATATTAAATAGAAATAACGTATTTTTACAAAAATTAATATCACCAATATGTAATATTCAAGGGAATCTACATATAATAGACGCGTAAAACAAAGATTCGCTTTTAATTTGGATTGTAAAAAAGAATTATAGCTAGACATAAAATGTATCCTTGAAAACGTAAGATAGCAATCCAACAAATTCTTAATTGTCAGAAAAAAATCATTCGTGGCTGCAATAATTTTAGGTTTGCTAAATTAATTTTGAAAATACAAATTAAATTATTATAAATGAAAATTCATAAAAAGATTAATTCTTAACTAAAACAATCTAGGACAATTATAAATATCTATTTTACATTTAAAACATGTTTTATCTCCGTGTATAATATATGCATGATAGTCAAAAACCAAAAATTAATTTGGTCAAGTTTAATAAGATATTAATTTATCTAGTTCAAATGTTATTTTTTTTTATCATTATTTTAGTAAAACTTTTTATTTAACCTAATATCAATCAATCAAATGTTGTTGCGTGTAACCTTCAATCTTAACGTAAAAACTATATTTATAACTATTGAACTCATAAAACATCATTTTTATCCTATCTGTATTAAAATTTTTATTATAAAACAAATATGATATATGTTTCCGATTGTATACTACCAGTATATCTTATTATTGTAAAGTTTTTAACATATAAACATATAAAAAAATTTATCAGATAATTATATTCACTGTATTTTGGTTTTTATCATGGTCAAATATACTTAGGATCATATTATGCAATTATTTCTTTTGCGAGTTTATCAGGCTTTAATATTTAATTTAAGAAATGTTTGAAACGAATATGTATTTTTTTTATTTAAAATATTATTTAATTAAATTCAACAAATCGATAAAACGTATTTATTATTTAAAAATCAAAACATTGAATAAGATTTTGATCATTTTAATCTATAAAATTAAATTTTATATTGCAAAAGATTGCTTGAAGACTCATTTGATCATATTAATTATTAAAAAGTTTACAAATAGGTGAAATATTTTAAAGACATAATGTGGCTATTTAGATGAAAATATCTGGTCAAAATTAAACGTATTGGCTATCTTGTATTTAATATATAAAATATCTATAGCAATAGAGCATAGGAAAGAGAAAATTCAAGATTTAATTAACAGAACATGTGCTGGAATTTGCAAATACTATATTTAACCCTAAACTACTGAATAGGATTGTGTTTACTTCGACACTACACATACCATAAAAATTTATAATATAAGATTAGAAACCAATCACCAGCTTTTGATATTTATTATATGTTACTATGCACAATCAATGGGGCCAAGAAGGAATGTAAATAGTAGACTATAACTATAATAATGGGTATTTAAAAGTATGCTAAATCAAGAAAATATTCAATTGAAAACGAATCGATAAATTTATACACTTTATCATGCTTACGTGTAAGTTTTGAAGATATGAAAAATATATCAACATTTATCAACTAAATAAAGCTTTTTATTGAAAACTATTGATTTAAGATATCCATATAAACACAAAAAACATTATGATCGGCAATTACAATTAATTGTTTAGTCGCAAACATTTATTTTCTAGTAATTCACACTACGCCTATGAATTAGAAAATATGAAAATAATTTGAGTATTATAGTAAAAGATATTGTTTACGTAGTAGGGGTAGACAATAAATTTGCTCCGTCCAAATTTACGTGTGCAGGTTGCGCATAATAAATAACCTCATGAGTTATAATTTTTATATATGAATTTAATGCTTTGAACTGTATGAAAGTTTGATTATAGCATGAATTAATAAGATAAATTTATTAAACGAACATAGACAATCAAGAACATTATATGGTGATATGTTGAATGTTTGTTTTACAATCAATATAAATTAAAAGCATCAATGTAAAAATCCAAGCTATAGCTAATGCCGAACTAAAACAATAGGATTAAGAAAAAAATGAAAATAAATATTTTGATTGAACATAATGATTAATTAAGACAAAATATGATGTGTCTGATAGAAGTTATGATCCTTACTGTATGAATTAAATCTTAAAATTGCATTAGACGCTTTTATATAACTACTGGGTAAATAAAGCAATAAATACAATCCACCAAATGTATATAAATTTTATCATTTTGCCTAATAGAACATTATTACTGCTTAAAAATGAAATTCTGAAATTTTATAAAATTTCTATCGTAAATTTATATTTAATAGCTAAATTTAATAAAATTAAATTTAAATTTGCATTGCAAAAAAAAGATGGTAAATTAGATCAGCTTAGAGCTCTAGATTAATTTGCAAGTCCATAAAAAGAAATTTTCATGATATTTCACAGTCAACAGATGAATGGTATATTTTGCTTTAGCATTAAATACATTTGCATAATTATTTCATTGTTAGTTATATAATCCAGAATTTTTTTATAGTAATAATATTATTCATCAACTGAAACAAATTTAAAGTGCAAAATTTTTAGCATCAAAAAACATTCGTTTTAATGACATATTATCATATAGCTTGATTCTTATTTCTATCCTATATATGTACTTATTTTCGACAATAAAAATAAATTATTTAATAAAACAACTTATTTACAGTTTTTTATATTTATTTAACGCAAAATAAACTGTGGCTCGGTTTCAATTGAGATACTCTATTTATTAAGATAAGCAATTCTATTGTTTATAAATACAGTAATATGATTTTATTGTAGTAAAATACGAAATCATTTTAAGCTGTATTTTTGCTTTTGATAAAATCCTATTTCTTAATAATCATCAGAAAATCATAAGTTTTCATTTTTTTAAATCAACCAGTAGTACCTACATTTTTAGATTATAAATATTTTTCAAATTTGTTAAGTCTTCAATGACGTAATTCTAGGTTTTAAATTTGTATATTTTCAGTTAATATGCAAGTAATACCCGTAAGTTATTTATTATATTTGTATTTATTATTCATTGCTCAATCTAAAAAGAAGCAATAGATACTTCCGATTCATATTGAATTTCATCATTTTTTTTAGTAAATATAACGCTGTAATATCAATAATAAATTATTTTCTCTTCGAACAGATCTTTTTTACGCATAATTATATACAGTCGAAATTGTATAGTCGAAGAATTTGATATGAAATATAAATTAAATTACAATAACACTGTATATTGGATAATGTGATAATTTACATTTTAAAAACATTATAAAAAATTGAAAAGATTTATATGCTATGGTTTATCTTCAATAATTCTATTTTAAAAGCAATGTAGCATCGGGAAATCATTAAATCATAGGCACAAAAAATAAATCAAATTATAAAGCAGCTTTAATTTTCAAGCTTTCTGATACTCTTAGAACTGATCGAAGTGTATTTAAAAAAAAAGATTATCAGGGTGGATAAAAAAATATCTTCATAAAATTTTCATAAAAAAAGTCTATATAATCTCAAAAACGCAAAAAGCGTTTACTCATTTCATTAAATGGTTTTCTATACCAAAATATAATAACATTCCCGCAAAACTTTTTCTTCTACATCGTTATAATTCCTTTTTTTACTGAAAATTTAGATGAAATAGGCTTGATTTGCTTAGACTATATAGGTTTTACACGGTTCATAATTTCAGGTTAATATAGTATATTAACTCAAATTTATTTAAGGCCTTTTACTTGCAACGCTTAAAAAATTTCAAATAAAATCTTACATTTTTATAGACTCCGATATTATTTTATTAGTATAAGTACCAGCTTTCATATATATAATACTATTTTCTGTTTTTACGAGTGTTTCTGTGTGAATTGAATTTAATTTTGTTTTCTGATATTGCGAAATGATATGTTAAATATGTATTTTCGGCCTAAACATTATATAAAAATGATCTTCTGTTAATATTTTGCGTAATAAATATCTTAGAAACACATATGGAGATAAGCATCAAATCAGCCCATATAAGATAAATTTATTGAATGTGTATTTATTCTGGTTTTTATAGAATGAAATTCTTATATAAATGTATCGCTTCTCTTGCACTTCTTTTGTGTCACAAGTATGTTTTAAATAGAAGCGTATTTATGCATTTTGATTGGAACATCGCTAATATAATTTCACGCGCAAAAATAAAACAGCTAAAATGTTTCGATACATTTTTTATTATAATTATTATCACATGTTCGACTTCACCATAAAAAGATGAAATTCTTTTTTCACTTTTGTAGGAAAATTATCATGTTTTAATTTAAATTGTAAGCTTACATATAAATTAAATTCAACTAGCAAATAAAATACAAAAAAAAATTACCGGAGAAACGAAAAATATATTTTTGTTGCATTATACTCCACGAAAATGAATTATTCCATGATTCTCATTGCTTGTCCTGTCTTATAAAATTCTAACTGGAACGATTAATTACAGCTCTATCTTTATATTTTTCTATATAGATACAATTTGATGTCAAAATACTAGTTCATTCTTTTTTATTGCATTAAATAGTTTAATAAAATTTATTGTGAATTATTTGCAAATTGTTTGGGTTTTTAAAATTGTATTCTTTGTACCAATGGAATTTTTTTTATTCCAATAGTAAATCAAATTCATCTATTTTTTGAAAAATTTTACTATCAAGTTGAACTGATTATATTTAGTTGGTTAACCTTTGATTTTTTTTTAATTTATATTAAGAAAACAGAAAATCGCAATCAGAAACATTCGGTTCGATTCCGAATATTTTTTTAAAACAATTATACTAGACTATAGTGCTATTGCACACATAAATATCACCAATACATTTTTAAAAAGAAAATTCGAAATTTATATCGTTGAAGGTAATTTTATAGTTAGCTGAAATTTCGAGTGATAAATTGATAGAAAGAACAAAAAATATTGTCTAGGTTTAATTTTAGAACATATGTGTGTAATAAATACTGTCTTCTATATCCAAAGCATTGAATAATTACCATTTCATAACAGTATAAGGGGAAAATTTTCGATCTTTTTTTGTTGCTTCTATGATAACTAATGAGTATCTAAAAAATAGAATAAAATACATGAAAAATAAATTACAATTTAAAAATAAAGATCATATAATTGATTTGCAGATGTAAGTCAAGCCATTGCCGTAAAAACGATAATTGTATATAAAATTAGGGCTTACCAATCATATTAAAATACGAATCTCATTTAGACCATCGTCTAAACAGACAAACTCCGTCCACAAGCTGCTAGAAAAAGTTTTAAAATATGATGTAAAGCATAAAAAAACGACACTTAAACCACAATCTACAAATTGAAAATATTAATACATGATTTTTGATGTAAACATATAATTTTAGATTCAAAAAAAACAATTATCGAGAAATCATGTGGTAATTATTCTATCTTTATATTCAAATACCATTAAAAAATTCAGAAAATACCATTGTACGGATAAATGAAAGCAGTTGCTCGTTGTTTTTTGTATTTTTTGTTCCAAATAATATTATAACGAGTGACGATAGAACCTAGCTGCAATTAAAAATAGAAAATATAAAGATTAATGGATTCAACCCTTTAGGTTTTTTTTCATAATTTATATCTTTAAGATATAGCATTAGAAAGATTTCTTGCTATTTATATAGCCATATGCACACAGAGCATATAAGTGTTCCTATGGTGTCAAACGTATGCATAGAAAATAAAAATGTCGCTTTTAATATATATAGAATTGCATAACATAATTTTTTAAAGAATTTTCTAGAATTGCAGCTCGTTTTTATATTTTAATATGGATAACACTTTTATATTCCAATTTGTATATTTAAAATACAAAAACAATTTTTGAGATTAATAAATTTTTAAAAAATAAAATATTAGAAGTGAAACTTACAATTTTTTGCTATAACAAGAATATTTATAAGTAAAAAAATATATTTTTTGTTATCTTAAATTCAATTCATGCTTATATGTAAATTGTGTTTAGAAAGGATTAAAATTTATTTAAAATTTTATATCGCACTCAGATGATGTTTACACATAAAAAGAATTCATTTTTTTTATTTAATTTGCGATATAGATTGTATTTCAGCACTGGTGCACTATCTATATTATAAATTTCTAAATTCCCCTTTTCGGCATAATATTAATATATAATAAATAAACTTTTATATCTATGTTATAAAATATTTGTGAAACATAAATAAAGATATTATCTGTGACTTGTATTTTTTTAAATATTCTCTATATATAAAATGATCTTTGTGGTCCTTCAAAATTAAAATTTCCTACCTTGCGAACCTAGTATGATTTAAAGTACATATATAAAAGGTAGATTGAAAAAATAATGTAATATTTGTATACTTTGAGTTATCATAGCCTGAAATCTAGATTCGTGTGATTATAGTATCATGAGACTGCACTTAAGATAGTTTTAAAATTCATTGTGTATTAGAAATCCAAAATATAATTCCCATGTATATTTTTATTCACGAAATAAACAAGCTACTATTAGAAACATATTTACACAGCCTATATACGCTGAATTATGCATTATAAACTTTATTTCCAATTACTCAAGCAAAAAAAAAGCGTAGCAGTATTTAAGATGTACATTTATGCAAATCAAAAATAAAAATCTGGCTAAATTATCTAGCAATGGTAATATTATATCCTAAAAAAAATAAGATTTTTATTGTTACACAAAATCTCATAAATACATATTATTGTAAAATAAAAGATGTAGAGATAATTATTTATCATCATAAAATTCTTTTTTTTATATTTTAAATGCAAACTTATATATAGAAATATTATAAAATCCACTTTTTTTCTATTACTTGCGTAATTAGTTAGGAAATTTATATTCTTAATCATGGTGTGTTCGTACTTTGGTGTAATTTACACCTGCTGGATAGATTAAATATAGAATTATAAAAACAAAATTTATTATAAATTTATATTCTTCAATATATTTTTTAATGAATATGATAGATGAAATATTAATGAGTTCAATTTAAAACCAAACTATTTAATTTAAGTAAAAAAATCTATTTGGATTATGGCTTGGCAAAATTCTAGATTCTCTAACTAGAAAACACATAAGAAACAAAAAAATAGTAACAAAATTAGTTTAGTACTTTATTTTATTTTAGGTGTAATATATTCCGCTATTTTTGTCGATATAATATAAGGCAAAGGTAATTTTGAATATTACATAGCATAAATTTTGTTTTTGGTTTTTTTTAGAATCTAAAAAAT
Source organism: Rhyacophila brunnea (assembly GCF_057557595.1). Lineage (NCBI taxonomy): Eukaryota > Metazoa > Arthropoda > Insecta > Trichoptera > Rhyacophilidae > Rhyacophila > Rhyacophila brunnea. The sequence continues at coordinate 46,852 of NW_028232939.1, forward strand.
TATTTTTTCGACATAACCTATCTAATTTTGGTAGAAATTTTATAATTCAAGCAACTAAAAAACTTTGAACAAGTTAAGTTCAATAATATTGGCTTTTTTGAGAAACTAAATTTGAAACAGACTAATTTCAGAGGCTTCACATGTACATAAAGACTATATTAGTATTTTAATGAATTAATACCTTGGGTTTTTATAATTTTACAGCTCGATTTATTATTTTTAATATTGATATAATGATTCATGTGATTTTTAACATAATAATTTAGCCATTGAGTCTTTTTTATTTTATTTGACAGATTGAATTTATATTTGATCAATTTTCCATCTTGGGTACATTTCTGTTTGGTATATAAACACAAAGAACAGGCTAGTTTTTTTTAAAAAAATTCTCTTATTGTTACTATGATTGCATATAATGGTCTTGTAATTTAGTAAAACATCTGAATCAAAAAATATATATCTATTTTTATTTTTATTATGAAAATGCGCCCAACATGTAAAAAATATATAATTATGACTTTACCATCAAAAACTTGAGTTAGATGATATATACACTGCATTTTTTATAGACTGATAAAGGGGTTTTAATTTGGTTTATCAATATTTTTTTTTTGTGATAGATCCAATATTTATATTAACATATCGCTACTGTTTTAGTAATTTTTTTGTATGTTTGCATTTTTTTTAATTCAAATTCTCATTTCTCTAAACCTGTTCTATTTGAATTTCTAATGTATCCTATTTTTCATTCATGCTAATTATATTAATTTAGTTTAGCATCTATTTAGAGATAAATTTATCTACAAAATCATATATATTCTAAAAAAATGTAATTCTTAATTAAAAAATACATATATTACATCCGATAAAAGGTTTTTCTTTGCATATCCCATTGTAAATTCATAAATGGCGATAGTATAAATTTTTGCCTTCAAAAAAATCGAAAAAAATGAAAATAGAATATGAAATTTATGTTATTATATGACTCTATTTGTAACATTATGCTTAGAAAGTCGGTAATACTCTATGGTAAATTCCTGAAGAAGCGATTTGCTACAATTAAATCCTTGAATTATGAAAATTACAGAATAGGTTAAATGATAAAAATTAAATCATGTAAATCTGATCTATTTTCGTGATTGTAGACATGCCATTTTTTTGCTTTATAATGTTGCCAATAATGATCAATGATTTTTATTTTAAAAAGCAAATTTTAAATAGCGTGAGGCAAATATAATATAAAAAACATGTATAATTGATAAATTAAGTGTTTTTTTAAAATATATTAGCAGAAATATTCGATTAAGAAAATAATATATTAAGTTAAATGTATTTAAAAGAAAAACTGCATATGATCAAATATAAAAACAAAAAATTTAATTGCTGAAATGTGTAAAATCTTGATAAATTGTTTTTTGTAAACGAATTTAGACATTTGTTACAATATCTAGAAAATAGCTTCATTCCATATCATATAAAATAAGTATTCTCAAATAAATAATCTTTCATAATTATCAAATTGATTAGAGCCCAAGCAATTACATATTTTAATTTATAAAAGAGTGGTATAAAATACAGAATACATTAATGCTATCTAAAGCTCAATTCATTTTTTATCATAACCCCCATAAAAATATGCCAACATAGAATACACAGAGAAAGTTATATAATTTGAATAAACTAGTGTAAAATATAATTAATTGACTCAAACTACATTCTTATTTATACTATCTTTCACATAATGATCTTTAAATGCTTTAAACTTTAATATATATTCTATAGGTCAAATAATTTTCAAATACGCCAATTTTGATTTTGAATAATACTCCAGAAAATATCATACCAGAAATGAAGAAAAGTGGCTTTTAGTTATATGTATATTTGGTTAGAGTTTCTTTGTTTTTTCAAAATTTTATTTTTTGGATAAAAGTTCATTAAATAAAGTGTTATACAGTTTCTTGATTTTTATTTATCAATATATCTATAGAAAAATTTAGGCACTATCTATAATTACAGCAATATTTTTTTACAGTAGTATTTTGATTTTTCAACATTTTTTATGGTTTTTTTCTGTTATATTTTGCTCATTTGAATTTCTGAACTATTTGACGATTTTATACATTATCATCTGACTTACGTTAATTCCTTACCTTTAAAACACAAATTATAATATAAAGCTATAATTATCGATAATATGGGCAAAATAGATGTTTCATTTTGGCATCAATATAAAAAATAGAGGAATTGGATACTGTGTATTGCATCAAGAAAACGTTTCTTTTAGTGTATCGCTTTAAGTTATCCGATAAACATAGCCTTTTTAAAAAAATGTTTATGTGATATCTCATAGTAACCCGAACATATATCCTTGTTAAAGGATAGAATGGCTATACTTTACTTTAAATTGATACTTAAAGAATTGATTGCAAATAGGTAAAATAGCAGGAAACGATTTAATCAGCCGTTCAAGTTTTACCTGGTATATTTATCGGTACAGCAATAAATAATAGATTATATAATATAATATAATTGTTTTAAGTAGTATAAATACAAACAATGCAAATATATTATTGATATTGACAAAAAAATACGGATATATGTTGTACTCACAATTAATAAAACGTTAAATTTCTGAATTTATGTGATCAGAATATTATTCTAAATCCAGATAGAAGCGAATTTTTTTTCAATTGATCTATAAATTAGGGCAGGAATGAAGATATAGTTTCTTATAAAAAAACCTTATGCTTATCAGAATTGTAGTTGTTTATATGCCATGAAAAATATGTTGTGGATATTAAGAAGCACAAATAATATGTTTATAGGAGATAATAATCAACGATACCCGACTGAAATATTTTGACATGTCGCCGTACAAATTTTAATTTTGAATCGGAGAAAAATCTCGAAATATTTCAAATGTTGATAATATAAAACAAATTGTTATTTAAAAGTTTATTTGATTTTTAGCTTTTTAATGGTGCTCGTATAAAACTTTAGAATACATATTGGAATAGAATTGGCTGATACTTAATTCTATTGCATCATCTTCACCTTCTTTTTCAATTCATCTTCTTATCTCAATATTTATTATTTCAAATGTCTTTCTAGATCTTATTGTTTGTGAGTAATACAATGATTAGAAGTATTTCGAAATCTTATATTTTGAAATTCCAGGTTAATTCCCTTTATTTCGTATTTACTCGTACATATATTCTTTCCTGGAATTTCATTTATGACTTTTAGAAATTTTTGATTACCCAACTCTCCTCCACATGTAGCTTTTCACATTTCCCATTACCATTTAATTCTCCGTATATTAGTTCTGTTTCATGCGGTATTTTATTTTGGAAGGGGACGGTATTTTATCTACTTTTCGTCACAGTTTGATTATGATACCACCACCACTCTCCAATTACCCATATCCTTGCTGAAGTAGTAGTTTTCATATGATGCAATTGCTAGCTTTGGGCGTCTTACACAAATTCTTTAATTTATTATCGGTTATCGGGTTTTTCAGAGTATACTTTCTGTTTTGACAGACCGCATTTTCGCTGCTATTGCTCGTTATGAGTAAATTTATATGAATTCACATTTCTTTGCGGTTAGATCACAAGTTTATCCTATAAGTGTTAATAAACCAACTGTATCACTGTATTGCATGTTTGAATATATATCTATTCAAACATTACTATACCATGAATTCTTTCTGTTTGAAAATCAAAAAACTGCATATTTTAATGGATAATTTGTGTAGAAAAAGGATAAAAAAGTCAAGTTTTGGGATGTTTCAATGCAAAAAGATTCCTATAATTCGACTATGGTGGTTTGTAATAGCAAAAAGCATTTTTGGGGTAAATAACATAAAAAATATATTTAAAAGGATAGAAATCAAATTCAATAAAAATAAATTTTATTTTAAAGCAGATTTTCAGTATATACACTACTATTTTCCAATTTTTAAACTATTGTAATTTTTTATAATTTAAAAATATATAATCGAATTGTTGTTATATAGTAATCAATTTGTTTTAAAATAAGATGAGTTAATAGGCATCTAAAAAAATATTGAATTTTTTTTGATATTATTAGATCTTTTGATATCGCTATATGGAAATGAATGCACATTCCTTATGTTACAAGTAATTTAAAATTTTAAGTTTAAGTTTACATATTATTTTATTTGTCTAAAAATATACGATTATAAGCAAGTCCTACATCACCAGGATTGTTTCAAAACGTAAGTTAACACATATAAGAATATGTGAATAGGAATTTGATAATAAATTTATATTATTTATATTTAATTTTTTTTACTATTATTGATTGTTTTTTATGGCACATTCATGTGAAAGAATGCATTTATGTAGCTAAGAATATATCGTATTTCAAAGTTGATTTGTATTTTAAAATAAAAAATAAACCAAGAATAATTTAGGTAAGTTTTCGACTTTATTTTTATTAATAAGGGATTTTAGATGCTTATATAATTTTGTTTTGAGAAATATTCGTTCGTGTACTTTATGCCGTATAGTTGCTAAATATAAGAAAAAAACACTCTGATAGTCCTGATTTGATTAACAAAGTCGTGCCATAAGATTTAGCTGTAATTCTGACATCAAAATAACCTATATGATTACCTCCACTTTATGGATGTATAATATAATTCAGATTCAAGTAATACTAATTTACTAATGAATATTGAATTTGAGCTAGCATAGCAGTCTCTACTTTTTAACAAAGGATGATAGCATACTTAGTCTAAAAGTGGTTGACAAGCATGTTTTACAGAAAATTAAGATATGTGTATAGAATTATGTTATAATTAATGGATCATAGTAGTATTTTTTCTACTAAAATTGACTTTTACAGAAGTTTACAATTATACTTGGTTTGGTGGATTGATTTAAAATATTTATTCCACTGAAATCTTTCTATATAAACTAAAATCTAATTTTACAGTAAATTAAATAATTTTTTGTGTGTATAAATATTTATAACTTAATTATAGATCGATAAAAAGCGATTTTATGAATTTAGCTAATAAATATATAAAAGGCTAAATGGTCAACTTTATGCACAAAGATCACAATAAAAATAAAAAATATTCTCGTTAAAATGTAATTATATAAGTGTAAAAAAAGCCATAAAATTTTTTTTTGTTATATAATTTACAGTTTAAATCATAGATTTACAATTTTCGATTTTGTAGTTCATTCTTTAACCTATCTTTTTATTTGTAAATAAAAGTTTTCAAACCTAAAATCCATGATAGGCCTCTTTCACCTTAGCACTAGATTATGAAAGGCTTCTCTAATTGTAAGTTTTTAATTTTAAACCCTCCAGGTGCCTTAAGACGGAAAAGCGCTAAAAATTTGAAATAAATCTTTTTTTTTAATAATTATCATATAATTTTTTCATGATTAAAATTTTCTCTAGATATTTATAAGCTTGAGTTTTAATGCTTGGAAAAAATAAATTATCTTTATTATGGCCGGATGATTTATATAAATTAATTCAAATACATTTAAAAACAGTAGAACAATATTAATAATGACAAAACAATAAATATTAGGATATTTATCATTATTTGATATGTATTAATTTATAAATATGAAATATTCACTTTTCTGTTAAATCTAATATTACATATGGCATGCAGTGCATATTTTTATTCATAGATTAATTTTATTTTATGATATTTTACTTTGCTTAGCAACAATATTAATTTTTATATAATTAAAGAATGGCTTAATACTTCCAATACACATCATATTTACGATCTCCCCAATGTATCTTCTTGCAAGACTTATTAATTCAAGTCTTTTATTTGATTTTATTCTAATTGTGTACCTTTCACTCCTTCCTAGATTCTTAATATACCACCTATGGTAAATCACGATAAAAAAAATCTTATTTATGGTGTTTTGTTTATTATATGGCTTCGCGCATAGATATTTCTAATTGTTTCTATTGAGGATCATAATAAATGACAATATTTTATGATCTTTAATGAAGCGATTTTGTTTAATGTTGTTTATATCCATCAAAGATAAATATTTGTAAAATATATTGTAAAAATATTATATATTGATATTCTGATGTCAACGTAGGCTATAGAAATAGCCTTTTTTCTAGCTATAGATGTATTTTTAAATATACGAGAAAACTTTTTAAGATACACCAATATAAATTTAATATACACTATAAGGTGAAAGTTAAACACAGGTAAAAATGTATATGATCGGGTGGAACCTGTAGAAACAAAATGAATTATAAATAGTGGAATAAAATACAAAACTTGATAAAAATTTTATATAAATCAAGATGCATGTAAATGTTATGGGGATTTAAATGTATAGTAAGTACAGTATAGGCATATTTTAAGGCTTATAAGTGTTTTTAATATTTTTAGCCCCTGATAAATATAACCTAGCATAAAATCGATAAATATATTTTGGAAATTAATGATTGTATATATCTCAGCCATCAATTAGTATACTACATAGTTTTAGATTCACATATATGTCATGGCTTGGTGTCTTATGTAATATTATCTCTTTTCTGGATTATAAATATGAAGAAAATCACATGTAAATAGATGGCTTCATGCAAGGCAAATACTGTTATTCTCTTTTTTGGTGTTATCACTTTCTCTCATAAACAGCTAAACCTTCATAATAGAACTTCAGACTGCAGATATATTTTTTATGTGATTTTAAAGCATTCTGATTCTAAAAGTTATGGTACTTGTAAATCGATTTATTTTTAGTAGAGCATTGTTTCGGATTTTTTTGGTTTTAAATTGCATATTTTTTAAATGCAACAGATTTTTGATCTTCTATTATTTTAATATGTAAATTGCGATAGATTGTGTGGTCCAATTCATGTAATTTCTAGCAGGCGAATACTTGACTTTTGATGGTTCGAAGAATATATTTATATCCAATAAATAAAAACTTAGCATAAAGATTTTTTTACCACTTATTTTAATTGTATTATATGATTTCAACCATATTCCTTGTGATTTCTTTAGATAGATTTTTCATATCATACATCTTATAGGCAAAAAGATAGTTTCTTCTGGGTTTTTTAATCTTTTTTTTGTAAAAACCATATTTAATTTTACATGATAAGTTTTAATACATCAGTTTCATCTCTAAATAGTATAAATAAAAGAATAATGCCTTCAATGTTTACATTGTTTTTTGCGAAGATTAATATTTAATATCGCATATGTTTTCTATCATTATATTTAATTTTACGGCGATTCGTTGTGTATTATATAATCAGAAGAATAATTTTTTCAAGATGTTTTACAGCGAATTTTCATAGAATATTATATAATTTTGTGTTGGTTTCTTGTTATTACATTAAATACAGCGGTTTTCTAAATATAATAAATTATATCTCAACTCTTATTAATAATACTTCGGATAATAATCAAAATAAAGATGAGTTGTCCGCGATTAACAGTTGTGCATGTATTTCATATGTAATTAAAACGCTAAACCCGTAATATCTGGTCGTTTAATTTCTAAAATATTTGTTATTTTCTTTACGATATTTGAATCTATACTTTCTATTTTAAGAGCCCTTATCAAAATGTCAAATAATTTGGATGAACGAAGCCGAGTATTTGGAAAATACAGTTACTGAGCAATTGATCTTAAAGAGATTCAAATTTTTAGAAAATTAACGTTTACAGATCTTCTATCATCATTGTTAAGACAACATTTTAAGCGTGTTCTTTCACCAATAGAAGTCATATTAATCAAGAAATACTTATTGATAAACAAGCATGTATGGATCCAGAAGAAGAACCGTATAATTAATAAGATACATGCATGTTATATGATCATTTTACCTTCTTTGGTCGTCAATAGTATTATTGTTTTTAATGGAAATGTATTTGTTCCTCTTGTGATTAAGCCAGAAATAATTAACTAAAGGTTTAGTAATTTTATGGCTACTGTAATACGGGTCGGCAAGGAAAGCCTGTTGTTGGGGCTACTACAATTCTAAGTTTACTCCGTTAAAATAAACTCTATATAAATATAATATTACCATTTAAAATTAAATCAAATTGTGCACCTAATTTTATCGAATTATTCATATGTTAATAAAAAACATTTTCAACTAAAACGCTCGATGTGACATACATTTTTATATTTTATTTTTTAAAACGTAAATATTCTTTAATTAAACAAGAAATTTACCCGCTTTTTTTATTAATCGAATATTTGATTTTTCTAAACATGTATATCAATTAGAGTTATCGGAAGTTCATGATGGTTGAATAAAAAATATCAGATTTTAATAGAATTTAAACTTGGGTTTTTAAGACAATATTTACGTGTTTGTACACTCCAAAGTTGAATACTCCCCTTTCTTTATTATATCGCATCAGCAAGAAAATTTTCTGATATTTTTTTTTGGCTTCAACATTGTATAAAGAAGCTTTTAGTGTGGATCATTCTTCAGTTAAAAAAATAAGTAATATACACAAATATAACTTTATAATAAAACAGTATTTCAACGTTTTCAATCTAGAAAAAAAACGTGTAACTTAATATATAATAATATATTCGTGCATGGGCCATAATCTTAAAATATAAGGTAAGATTTATATTCTTCACGTGTATAAAAGTACTTTTATATGAGAAATCTTAATGGTTTAGAAAATCGAAAATAAACCATTGCCCGCATTTGTAGAACGATAATAACCAATCAAACTTTTTCTATGCAGTTTGTATATATATTTTTATTGAAAACAAAAAATTATATGTACGATTGTTTCTTATATAAATCCCATGCGTTAAATAAGAATAAAACTAAATTAAAGGATTTTATTCGACAAAAAAAATCAAATTCAGTATTTTTTAGTCTATATCTAGATAAAATTTTTAGTTTTCAAATATAATTATAATATCTTTATATATATAATGAACACCCCAATTTTTTGACATTAAAATGCATCGCAGAAACACAAAATTTAAAAAAAAGGCAAAGTTATGCATAAATCTTATTAACTAATTTTTAATGTAACAAAATAAAAAACTATTTGGTGTATCTTTTTATTCCTCTTTTTATGCGTTTTAACCTGTTAAATTAAAAAAATGTATTACATTACCAAAAAAAGATTAATGACGTAACGATATAAATTTAAGGTATCTTATGTCTTGAATCGCTTATTATATATTTTTTTGTGTATTTTGTATTTGGGCACAAAATTTTTAGAATTGTAAAAATTTTGGTCATTCTATGCATTAAAAAATATTATCGAAAAAAGAAGTCACCAAAGGTTGCTTCTAGTGTATCTTTCTCTTATGCTTTTTCCAGCATTTTTTGAAATTAGATTCAAGGCTCATTCATCTTAAAATTTAATTTTTCTAATGCTTTAGAAAGTTTCGACTTATAAATCTAAAGTTAAAAAAAATCATTTGCTTCCTTTCAGAATATGCTAAGATTCAAGTTATGATTTATTTATAGTTATGTTGCAACTAAATGAATAAAATGTACCTATAAGAACTCGAACTCACTAAATAAACTGAAGCATATATAGTAATTACCATTAGGATATGATCCAAAGTTAATAGGCCTTTATAAGTACAGAATTATTATAGAAGATGTAAGAAGGATGAATGAAAATAGTATAGAAATGATGTGTCCGCGGGACATATATCAAATTAAGCTTGAGAAAAATCTTATAATTGTTCTTCAAAATTTAGCCATAATTAAATTTACAGAGCAGATATTCTCATAATTAAAACATATTCATATTTATTCTATAATTATAAAAATGATATATTATTATATAATATAAAAATTTGTCAATTTAATTCTTGCTTAATTGAGGCATGCTTGATGTTTTTGATTTTACATATCTTCTTTTATTTATGTGCTGCGTTTCTTCTTTTTTTGACCCCTTCATTTGCATTTGGTACACCCTTTTAACTATTTTACAGCTCTTTAATACATCCTTTAATACCTTACCCTGATATTATCGTTATCTGCGCCTTTTCTTCAACGAAATTATATCAGTTCAAGTTTCATCTGAATTGTGAGAGCTCGCATGCGTTCTTCTACTTCATCAGGGATTTTAAGTTCGTTACATATTGTATATGAAATTTTTTAAACACACTATGAACGAGTCATTACCTGTGATTATGATATTTTTTGAATAGACCACAGAACATTTTGGATTTTTCAAGATTTAATGCTTGTTGTATATATAAGTTTAAGTTCATTATAAGCTGTAAGGCTTATTATACCAGTTTTAAATAGCATAATAATAGTTGTTTCATATTGTGCAAGAAAAAGAGCCTTTCAATTTTGTTTTTATAGTATTTTCTATAAAAATTATAGAAAAATACTGTTTTTTTTTAGTTAATATAGCCGATAAAAGTAAAGTATACATACATTAATTTATTTAAATTTATAGTTAAAATTTTATGCATGATTTTTTTCTAAAAATATATAAACTGGTTAAATTTTTTTAAACAAATACAATATTAGTATTATCCTAAATAAATAATATATTGTTATTAGTTATTTGATGGTGACATGAATTAAAAGATACTTCTACTGGGATAAATAATATATATTATATCTTACTCTAGAAAATAATTATGCTAGAACTATGAAAAGAATATTTATTTTTGAGTCATCGAAATAAATCACATATTGTAAAAAAAATAAAATTAATAATCAGAAATAATAAAGTATGAATCTTACTCATAAACTATATTCATTTTTTTAACCAATATTTTTAATAGGATGTTAAAAGAATTTAATCGGTGTAATTGCAGATCTCATAAATTTACCATATTTAAAAATCTGTAATAATAAAAAGTAGTTTGTAACATATCAAATAAAATAAGCTGAAGCAACTTAACTATATACTTTATTCATTGGTGTTATACACAGAAATTTTTCATTAGCTTATTTGAATTTCTATTATAGATTTTGTTCGATTATAATGCACCATTATACTATCATGAAAAAAAGGAAAATAGACATTCCGTAATGTTTATGATATGATTAACACCCTCCCAAAACCTTTTTATGGATTTTGTTGCGATTTTAAACACTTCATAGGATTCAATTTTATTTAAAATCTTGATATAATTTAAAATTTCTTCTTTTATACGATAAAAAATTGGAACAGTTCTTTATTATCCCTTTCATTTTCTGATCAGATTGTTAGTTTTGGTGCAATAAATAAATATCTTATACAATTTAACAAAAATAGACATTGGAATCTATCATTTTGAATGATTGATATGTGTTGCATAAATATAAGGATATCAGAAACCATCACGCTATAATTATCATGTATCTACTTTTTAAGTTTTAAAAATATATATTGAAGACAATATATATCGATTTAAGCCAGATATAAATCATATTGAATTAATATTTTGCCAAAATATTTATCTTTCGATATTTACTTTTTATAATTGAATATAGGTATTCGACCATTGTTCATAATAATATACTAAATAACATCGGAATAAAAAACATTAGATACTATATTGCAATAATTTATAGATCTCAAACCAAAATAGAATTTCTTTGTGTTAAAATAAGAAACAATATTTTAATGTTTATAAAAAAGAATTTGCGCTTCACAAGTGTCATGGCTTTATTCATCACCATTTTCACCAAATACCATACAATGCGATCCCATGGATTATAATAAGTGTAATCTGTATGCCGAGGCCATTTTATGAACAAATAAATTTTAGCTTAGAACTTGCTATATACAAAGCTATAAATTTTATTGGAATTTCATTCAATCGTGATTAAGTATTTAAAGAAAAGTATAACAAATTTTACATGTCATTTCATCATACAATATATAGGTTTTCATATCTATGAATGATCATAAAATCATTTTTTCAGCCCAATTTTGAATATATCTCAAAATTGGCAAATTAACTTTAAATCTATTGACAGATTTTATTTATCTAAACTCTTTTATATTTTCTTCAATAAAATATTGTATATATAGAAATGGAATAAAACCATAAGCTTAATATGAGATCTAAATATTTTTATATGGATGGATTGACTAATCTTTAAGTATAGAGCTTATATAAGTAAAATAAAAAAAATTGTAAATAATTCTGAAAATAAATAATTATACTTATGCTTATGCTATTCTGGGGATTATGATCATGATAACATCGTAAATATGCTTCTTTATTTATTTAAAGATTATTTATGCATTAATTGATCTTTTATAGAAATACTAAATTAAAACATGATAGTAGAACATTATAGAAATTATTAGAGCAAAAATTAGTAAATAGATATCAAAATAATCATTGCAAAATTTTAATGAATGCACTTATATTTTGCTCGTTTTAAACATTTCCAATGTAGTTATATATTTCTAAAATAGCTTGTTGTTCTATTTTTCTGAATCATCTCACGATTTTTTTTACAATATGATTTATAATTTGTAATATTTAATTTCTGGTTTTCTTTAAACCCTTAAGTACATAAAATTCACTTGTTTAACAGTTCAAAAAATTATTTTATAAAAATAACTATAGGTATCAACACAGTTAGCATCAATATAAACATTAAAATATGTTATCTAGAGCTTTCATCTTTAATTTAAACGCTTGAATATATTTAAATACAAAAGGTTTTTATGTTCTAAGAAACTAACGTATTTAATTAAAATATATAGATGTATTTTTGATCTAAATTTAAAATTCATATATATGTTATATGTCTAAAATTTCATCAAAATTTTTTTTGTTGTATTATGTATTTATTTGCACTAATCTCATCTTTAACATAAATTCACTTGACTTAAAATATGTGACGATTTTTTTAATGTCCACCCATGAATATTATGAATAATTTGCTCATAAAAACCAGTGACATTTCCTATTGCAAATTTTTTTTTGCTTATTATGATAAGAAGATGTGTGTATACCAGTGTAAAAATTTGCTGCAACTTTATTTGCTTTCTATAGATATATTTTTTTTATTGAAATACATAATTTTTTATATTAATAAGCATATTTCTTTTTGGTGATATAAACTATATCAATCTAAATATTCATATGTAAGAATATCAGTTTTGTAGTTGCAGCAACTAAGCCCGCGTTTTTTTTTATTGTATTCTTCATATTTTACACGTTAAATAACTATATATAATCTTTTTCTATAATGTATCTTCTTTGGGTTTTTAGCTCATAGCATCAGAATGTAGTCGTTTTTTTAGCGTTTATATACATTTGTATCCATTAATTAGTAGATCATACCTGTTTTTTCCTAATATAAACATTATTTTGGTACATACTTTAATTTAGAAAATCTTAAAAAATAAGCCTTTTTTTTCCTTTTCCAACTTTTTAAATATCAGGTTTTTAGATTATATAAGCTTTTTTATGTTTATAAGCTGTTATTAAAGATTCTTGTTTTTTTATAAAATGCTTAGAGCATTTTAATAGGGGATTGATCATCCTTATAGTTTATAATGCAAGTAGGAAATGTATTTTGCAATAAAAATCATGAATATAACACGAATCTAGTCTATAAAGATATATTCAAGATCTATTGTAATTTAAAATTTAATTTCAAATATTTCTTGGTTTCTCTTTTGCTTTTTCTCCAAATTTTAAGACATAAACTATGCGTTGATTTTTTATTTTATATCAGCAATACGACAATCAGCCAAAACTAAATATATGAAAAATTTCATTTTTTTGGTTTATTTTAGCTGGCTAATAATACGGTGAAATAGTTTTAAGGTAATTATTTAATGTATAGTTCGCGGATTAACTTCCGATAATAATACCGGATTTCGAGATCAATACGCAAAAGATAGAAATATTCTGAAGAGGTGATTAAATGTTCTATAAAGTATTGTGTTTTTTACAGATTAAAAGAAAGTTTTAAATAGGTGGTGGCAATTTATTTTTGAATTCACTACTTTTATCCAATCTGTTGCTAGTCGTTTCATCAATGGCATTGCTAAATATAAAGTAAATATGACGTTTAATATACAACGAAAATAGAATAATATTATAATTTCTTATATATATTACAACCGACTTTGATATGTCATTTAAGAATTGTTTGTACTTCTATATTGAAGTAATACTTAGATGAAAAGCTAACAATAAATTCTATTGATAGAATGCGAAGTTCTCATGTAATAATATAAATTGAACTATGAAGTGTTTAAATAAAAATAATATAAAATGAAAAAGTAAAGCAAAGAAAAAGAGGAAATGATAAGAAACCGACTTTAATATTTATATATTAACTAAATAAAATATTGAATCTTAGCAATTTATGTCATAGGTTATAATTTTGAATCACCAGCAATGAATTTATTCACAAAAATTAATGGTTTAAAATTTTATGAATGAATACATTATAATGTATAATCTTGTAATTTTAAGTTCTGTATTAAAATGCAAAATATACCATCACTTTATGCATTACAAATGTCAATTATCATAATTTATTTTAAAATTTTTTTCAAAAGACACATTCCATTGAGCATACAAAGAATTTAATAATTACTTTATGCATACAAATTTTTTTAAAATAGAAATTTGTGTATTATTCAAGAAATTCTCGCGGCTTTTGCCTGTATAGAACAATAATTTGTTAAAACAGAGTTGCACGGTTAGAAATATCCAAAAAACAATTAATAAGTTCTTTTTAGTCATTATTATATTTAATATATTGTAAATTCAATTCTTTCGGTTTCATACCATCAAGCTATTGTGTTTTCTTTCAAATAATTATGTTTTATTAAAATTGCTAGTTTATATATTTTGAGAAAATGAAATTTATATAATTTTTCATATGCACATATTTCTTTAATGGTAAATCATCTTTTATAATTGCTAAAAATACCTGGGATTGTATAGCATTTGTATACAGTACAAAAGTTATATTTTTTCGAGATGCATATAAAATTTAATGATAATTATATGTTGAGATTTAATATTAAATATATTGCAAACATAATTATAATAAATGTATTTCAATTCAAAATCCAATAAAATTCGTATAGCAAGACTTTTTACGTTGAAAAGGCATGAATACTCTTTTAAATGTGTAATTATTATTTTAAACGTTTTTATAGGAGGTTCACCATATTTTTTTGTCTTTGTATTAACATATATCCTTTTCATTCAATAATAAAACTTTTATGTAGTGAATATTGATTTATGTGCCATGATATTTTGATAATAACAATAAATTTATATACTAATTGTAGGTTTTTTGTTTAGATATCATATATTAATGTAATTTGATAGTTTCATTTATTTTTATTTACATACTATTTATTATTAGAAAAATATTTTATGAACCTCTAAAGTCGTTTTCGATACATTTGGCATTTGTTTGTCTTTATATAATATTTTTACGCTGTAAAAAATATGTTAATGTCTATATAATCCAATCATATGGAATAAAACGCGTATTTACAATCATTGTGTGCTTATATATTTTTCAAACATTATTAGATTGCCTCTAAGATAAATGATATATGTAGCAATATTGATTTGGAGCAAAGAAATCGAGATATATTAGATTTTTTTAAGCGTTCCATTTCTTCTTAGAAATCATTCTGTATTGTTAATGCTCAATTTTAAGATATTTATTACACAATAGATTTCTTTAACATATCTATGTAAATAATAAGATACGTTTTATATATTTTTTTTATAATTCACTGGTATTTTTATTTCTTAAAAAACACATCTTTATATTATGTAATCTGGTTGAGCTTGTAATGTATGTGCAATCAATTTATTCAGGTTACAATGTAGATTGCTTTTCACAGCTATAATAAGATAGATATATATTTATGTAAAAATCTGATTAGTTTATAATTTTTTTAAACGGATAATTTATAGCCAAGAAATTTTTTTTCATAAACAAACTAAGCTATTATAAAAAATCCTTTATTTTGTAGAATGTATGTAGTAGTATATTTTTCAAATTCCATTTAGTAAAAAGAGATCCAATTTTGTAAAAGAATATAAAAACAGAAGTTTGAACCATTTTGTTTTGATATATAAGTAATTTTTTTTTTAATAATAAGAAAAATTTGTCTAAAAATGAATATGGTAATTATATTGACCATAATGACATTTGGGCAGTGCAGACAAAAAATACTTTTTATATTAATTACGCACAATAAGTAAATGTATGATTTGTTATATTATAAATTATGATTATTACCCTTTTGTAACTATTGCCGAATTTGCTATTTTAGATCTTTTTTTTAATATAATAAATAGCATAAAACACATCAGATTAAAGAAAAGTATAGTCCGTATATATAAACACTTTTTAATGAAGAAAATGAATTTAATTTTCTACGCGTATTTAAAACACACTTTATGGATTCATTTAAAAAATGAAATAAAATTAAAAATTAGATGGAATTTAAGTTAGACTTTTTTAATAATATTTTTAAACTTTAAAACCAGAGTTCGAACTATCATAATTTTTTGTATCTTTTACCGAAATTTTTGTTTTGTTTATGAGTTTCTATGCCCAAATCTATATAAATCTTGCTTAGCTAGATTTATATAGATTTTGCATTTGTGTCGATAAAATGTAGTAAACTACATTGAAAGTCTTAAAATAATTAAAAAGAGACTTACGTGAAATTATATTCAAGCACACATATCTAAAAAAAACCATTCATATTTAATAAAGTAACAAAGATCTTTTTTTATGATAAAAACGTTTACAGAGATAAAAGAACTTAAGTAAAAGATTTTAGCTCACATTTAGTTTTGCTATCTTTCATTTTTCTGGTGACTCCACATAAATTGACAACATTCAAGCCATAGGGATTTTATATGAGTTTCATTTATTTTCATATTTTTAAAAACTAACTAATTTATGCAATCAGATAAACTAATGAAATATCTTCTATCTTATGCTTTAATAACAATAAAATAGAAAAATTAAAAATAAAAATAGTTGAATAGGTAAACAAAAAACAGATTGATAATGATATACATTACTCTTTAAGCCTGAAGTTAAATAATAATAATTGTTTTTTTTATTTCATTCTTATTCAAAAATAATTTTTATGACTTAAGCCGTCTTAGTTACAAGTAAAAAGCATATTTAAATAGATTAATAACAAAAAAATCACGCAGGACAAACAAGCATATCAACTAATAATTAGCGAATCACGTATTTTCTGTACTTACCTTCAATTTCATAGAGCAGTAGTGCATTTTATTTCACACTCACACATATTTTTATTTTTAATATGAAAAAAAGTAATATACCGCGTATTTAAATTCTAAATTGACCGTTATATTTAAACCAGTCATGAAATATTTTATTTAGCCGTGTATAGACCAAAAAAGTGTACATTATGACTTTTCAAACACCAAATTATACATTATAAATAAACACAAGTGGATTATATACTATTTAATAAATGATAAGACATAAAAACAGAATTTCTACTATTATAGTAGATATTAATAAAGCTTTGTTATATGTAAAAAAATAAAAAGATTAAAATAAACAATTAATATTAGTAAATTGCATTATGCTCAAATTTATTATATCTGTAATTAGAAAAAGCAAAATAAAGTTTTTTGTTTCGAAAAATACCTTTTTCCTGACTATACAATTTTCGGAATAAAAAATAAAATACACATATGACATTCAAATAGGCCAGATAATATATTTTAAACGCTATAGGTTGTTTTGTGAAATGTTTCATTTTTGGCACACATAAAAGATTTTTTTTAACATTGATACAAAACAAAATCTGACAAACTAATAAAATTTATGTGATTTCATGAATAAAAAACATATTAGGCATTTTAATCATATTTATACATAAAAAAACACAAACACATATATCAGCTAGCTTTTTTAAACAATTATGAAAATTTTAAAAGCAAAATCTTTACCATTAGTTTGACAAATTCTAAACTTATAAATTTTTACATGTATTTTTTTAAAAACAAAAGGTGTGCACAAAAGTTTCATATACAATATTAGAATTAGTATTCATAAGCATATTTAAGACTTAAGAATCAGACGTATGGTTTGAATTCCCATTGTTTATGAAGTTTAGAACGCATGAAAAAATAGATCTTTCATTGTATTCAGCCCGTTTATTACAGCTAGTCAAGATCTATCAAAATATTATGCTTGGCATATATATAAACATTTAGATGTATTAGATAAAATTTTAGTATTTTAGTATTTTTAAAATACGAATGTAGTGATATTGATACTATTTTTTGTTGTTTATAAAGAGATAGAACAAAATATCAATTGATTTTCTATGTAAAAAACAAAATAAGAATATAAAAAACTATTTCTAATGACACTTAGGATATACTCCATCATATATTTTGCAAACACAAAATATTTTCATTTTTATGTTTTTTATTGTGATAGTTAAACCTTATTTTTACATGTGTGAAATATCATTAATTTATTTCTTTTATAGAAAAAAACAGAAGAAATTATATAGTCAAAATTCTTATCCATGCAATTTTAGACATTTTCTGTTTTTTTAAATCTCAAACTGTGCAATAAAAAAAAGAAAATTAAAGGCTTTATATAAATTTTTTTCTGGCTGATCAAAGTCAGAGAAAGCTTCTTTTATTGTATTTTATTTATTTAACAATCACAAAAGGGTTTCGCAAGCATTTTTTTTGCTTTAAATAACAGCTTCATTCTATTTAAAGTATTTGATTATAATATACTTGTAGATATATATTACAATCGATTTTTATATAACAAAACATTATTTTTTATCCATATTTTATATTTAAAAGTTTCACATGCTTTAAGATTTGAAAAATAAAATTTTTTAAGTTATAAAGTAAAGTTCATCATTATTAATGTCTGTTGCTCTATATCATACTATAATATCAAAGGTTATCAATTTTTTGTATTTTATTTTAGTTATTTAATCTGTTTTATATCCTTTGGAAAAAAAAACGCCTTTATGCTCTAAAAAAGTACTTTCAGAACATTTGCATTTATAGCCAAGTAAATTTTTAAAAAGTCTATTTTTACACGATTTTTTAAACTCTTATGAATAATGCACATCTTTAAAATAGATTTATTTGTGTTTTAATATAAATCAGCTTATTTTATTTACCGATATTAAACTAGCATCATATAAAACTTTGCATATGTAAAAACCTCCTACTACCATAGTTGCAGTTTGATAAAAAATATGTTTACATTATATTATATGTTATCAAGTAAATATTGATATTTCCAATTTAATTTTAATTATATTTAAATATATTTTATAAATCTCTGGTGTATTTTAAAACTTATTTAAAAGTTTTTCTACTATTATGAAGAAACAAACCTATAATATTTTTTAAATAGAAAATATTACTTGCTGTAGTTATTCTTTTTTAATCTATAAGATATATAATTTGAAATACAAAAATAGAAAAAGATGCAAAAGCATTTCGTGTTAAGACTTTTTATATAAGTTGCATTATATTCTATATTGTTTTGTACCATATATCTCTAGATATTATGAATTTGAAAGCTGAATTGAAAATTTATTTCTAACAATATATTTAATAATATTTTACCCATGCCTTTTACAATATTTTTGTAATTTGCAGCATTCATAGGGAAAATCTAATTAACAGTACATAATCAAAACTTATTTATTATAAAAAAAAAATGCCATTTTAATACCCTTAAAATTAAAACCGAATATAAAAATGCGAAAATCTCTATGCCAAGACCATTCTATAGCTTTAAAATGGAATTTTAAAATAAATATTAGAATTTTGCTAGTTAATCAAAACTAAAGACATGAAAAAGTAATATAATAGTATTTACAAGAAATTTTTATTATCTGTGTGTTAAATAGAACGTTAAAAATACATGTTCGGTTAAATCCGACTTTTTGAAGCTCTTAAGTTTTTGCATAGCTAATCTAGACAATGAATTGTGCTTTTGTCTAGTTTGCAAAATATTCAGCGCACATTTACGATGCCTTATCGAGCTTAAAAACATTCATTTCATTCTGTGTGTTTATTACAGTATTTAAAAAAACGTTGGGGCAAAAATATGTTTTTTTTTGCAATCATAGTAAAAATGACTAAAAATAAAAAGATGAAATACATGCTGGTTTCTTTTAATTAAGTTTAAAGCTTATTTGGTGGTGTTTTCGGCGGATTTTTTTAGATATTATTTATTAAATCCCAAAACGGTTAAAGCTTAATAATGTGATTAATCTGTTTTCTTTTTAAACTAAAATTGAGTAATCAATTTTATTATTCTATGAGCCTATGAAAAAATAATAAATTTTAAATATTTTTCCGAACATAGATAGGATGATTAGCATTGACTAACAAAAAAAAAATTGAAATTAGAATTATTATTGACTGTTGGTATATATTTTTAAAAACAACAATGCATTAAATCGAGTTTTTTACTGAAAGAAAATCGATTTAATTTTTGCATATATGCATATTGAAATGATAAAAAAAAATTCGGCAATAAAAAAAGTAGATAAATTTAAAAGTACGGATTAACATCTAATAATTAAAGATGAGTAACAAGTTTCATTTTTATTAAAAGTGAATATAATATCATCCTTAGGTATTGAATTTGCCTTTAAGGCACAAACTATAATTGAACAGTTTACAATGAGACAAATTCGTGCGAAATAAAGAAGATCATTTTATCTATATTGGTTGAATTTTTCGTTGATAATTGTATGATAACAGGTGAAAAACCGTATGAAAACATTTTAAAAGATTTAAAAATTAATTGCATTCTTTAAGTGTTTTATACACATATAAATAAAAATCTATATTATGATCTAAAATCATGGAATAATTATTGCTCATCGTTTGGACTGTATAAATTATATTTTTTCTATTGAATTGGATTTTATAAACAATAAATTGTCTGATATTAAGCATACAATCAGAATTTGTTATTACTTATATTATAGGATAGAAGTAAATTCATAAAAATCTCGAAAGATCATCATATACTTCTCGCAAAAATTCATTTATAAAGCAACCTGTTTACATATTTTCATCATGATTGTTTGTATTTATCGACTATTTTAAAATTTTTAACCTATGATACTATTTTGAACTATAGTTTCTATCTTTTATTATGTTCTAGTTGTCTTAACCTTAGATTGAATTTTGCGATAAGAATAGATGCCCAAAAACTCAATCGAATTTTTTTATGGTTATAAATATTCATGATAAAATTTAAATATAAATGGAATTTTCAATGATATTATATAGTTTTTAGCTATTTATAGTTTTATTGTTATCTAATTTCACACAAATAGAAGTTATAAAGACAGTGCTATAATAAAGTTTAGAATATAAATCAAAATTTAATTTAAACATACTTTTACAATAATATTTATTTTTACACATGATAATGGTAAAATTTATTTATTATAATTCATTTCCGGTCTGCATTATAACGAGACTCTTTTTTAGCGTATATTCGTTTATTCTATATATATTTTATATTCTTAAAGATGGAGGGGTATTGAATAAGACTTTGGAGAGGAGAAGATAGCCGAAAGTATAAACAAGCTGTGTGTATAGAGAATCAAGCAATATGTGCCTGAGAACAAAAACTAAAACAGCGACTATAAATATAGCCGAAAAATAAAAAATAATTTA
Source organism: Rhyacophila brunnea (assembly GCF_057557595.1). Lineage (NCBI taxonomy): Eukaryota > Metazoa > Arthropoda > Insecta > Trichoptera > Rhyacophilidae > Rhyacophila > Rhyacophila brunnea. The sequence goes on from NW_028232939.1 coordinate 68,535, forward strand.
ATTGAAATACGTTTAAATAATAATATCAGAAGGAAAGTGTATGTAATTTCGAAAAATGGTTAATGATTTAAAGTTAATTAGATTAGTTATAGATTATTGCCTGTTTTATAATTATCTACATATGTTTAGAAAAGTTTAGTTTATATCTTACACGATACTAAAATTTCCATATAGACATGCAATATAATATGTTTTGTAAATATTTAGTTGCTTTTTCGCTTTAATTTGCTTATTTGAGTTTCTAGAATTATTTGATAGTTTTATATCATTATCAATATGATTTGCGTTAATTTTAGCTCGTTAAAAGCATAAATTATAAAGAAAACTATAATCACCGAAGGTTTTTATGATAAAAACCTTATATTTACATAATTATTATAAATAAAGGCATAATATTCTTCTTCTTACTATCTATAATTGAATTTATAATCAAGATAATTTCTTAGAAGCGCCGTCGCTTTGAGTTTAAAATAAGATATTTATATTTTTAGCAAATGATTTCGAGATATATAGTATTTAACGACTGGAAATACCTTGTTAATAGAAGAAATCGGCTCGCTTTACCTTAAATGAATGCATAAATAATTTGTGGAAATAAGAAAAAAGGTGAGAAACTATTTTTTCGGCTGTTCACGTTTTACAGCGGTAAATATAAGTACAGATAAAAAGCCTTTATATCTTAATGAAATATAATATTTTAGAGTAGCATAAATATCAAACTATTTTATCAATTTATGAATAGATACATAGTTACAACTAATGTGAGAGCTCAAATTTTATACCTATGATTATAATGCCCGAGAAATACTTGTGATCAGAATATTATTTAAAATCTAGATGAAAGCTAATTTAATATAAAGAAATTTTAATATTTTGAGTAATTTATATGGTATATAGGTCAACTAAAAGGAAATAATAGAAAAGTATGTTTATTAATACAGCTCAAATTAACATGTTTGTAGGTAACAATAATTATAGACACTCGAAATTAATATTGTGATATGTAGCAATATAAATTTTATTTGTGGTACGAAGGAAAATCATGGGAATACTTCAAATATGGATGATATCAGAAAAAATTATAAATTGGCTGATTTGATCTTTAGCTTTTTAATAATGTACAAGCAAAATTTTAGATTGATCTATAGAACAGACTTGACTGATACGTCTTTAAAACACACCATTTTTACAAATTATTCAATGCATATTCTTCTCTTAATATATTTCAGCTAAGTGACTTCCTAAATGTTATTGTCTGTGTGCATGCTTATAGTTCAATTGTCATTTATATCGCATAAATACTTCGCTGTTTTAAAATATTTATTTATTAGAATAAAACATCAGTATAATTATTATAATTTAATACTGAAGATTTGGTTTATAAAATCTATTTGGATTGCGCATAATAAATTAAAATTGGAAATTTTATAAATCATAAATAAACAAAATTACCACGAAATTTAAGAAACCATGAGTATCTTAAGTTGTTAAATGAATACGGGAATCGCGTTATATCTGAAATAATAAGATTAAATAAATTAATGTGTTCTTTAACGTACTATCTTAAAGCAATTGAAAAATATGGTCAAAATGCGTGCAATAAGAGCCCAATATGCAAAATCCATCACAATTACGATATAACTACATTGAGATACACCCAGTCATCAACCACAGAATATAAAAGTGGAATATAAAAAGAACATAATTAGTATCAATTATAACCGATTCTTAAATATCAAAATCCTTACTTTAGATAGTGTTCATCTATTTCGCTAGTTCTGTGTAGGTCTGTAACAAATGAGTCATATTAAAATAGCTGATTTAAGATTTAAAAAGATTTGAGACATTTCTTTAATCCATCAGAATTTGGATTAGTTTGATGTTATTAATATATAAGGCCATTCAAAATTTTAAAAGCATTGATGGAAATTTAAATAAAGAATTGGATTTTAAAATATAAAAATTACAAAAAACTTGTGAAAAATAAGATAATTGAAGTTTATTTTAGTAACTTTACAAATGATAATACGCCGTAATCGTGCTATGTAGTAGAATTGAATTGATTTCTTTTTAGAAATTGAATAAATCTATGGAAAGGGGTATAATGAATATTTCATGCTATATCTACTAAAATTATTCACTGTTTTATTAAAATATATAGATATAATGAGAAATATTATAAATAACAATTTTATGAAAGAAGTCTCTTGGATATTGAGCTTCTGCCTATAACTAAATTTTCGATCTTCAAAAAATTAATTTTGATCGTATACCTATATATTTTTCCTGCATCGTATTTATTTTCAAGCAAATCCGTAGCAATTGATATTATTTTCTGTTCACGTAATCTTTATTCTATTTTTGATGCTTTAATCTCTTAATTTTATGTTTTCAAATCCTTTATAATTTTACTTTCAATTGAGACCGAATCCTCTTTTTACATAGAAAAACAGAACCAATTCACATTTTTAAAAATTTTATAGTATCTAAATGATATCACAACAGTCTAAGAAAATATACCGATTTTAATATGGATTGCCTTATAAAACAAATCTTAATATTTTAAAATAAATTATAATAAGTACTGAAATTTGTGATATAGACGAGTAGTTTACAAGGCCGCTCTTTATGTGAGATCGTGTGTCCACTTCCACTCACCCCCTTATTTATCATACAAATTTCACATAATAAATACCTAAAGGTGGCGACCAGTGATAAACTAAAAGCATAACATAAACATTATAAAACCATAAAAAAAGAGGTGCTGAGTAAGCTGTTGAACGACACCTCTAGCATAGGAAAGACTTTATGCCGGTAAGTAAAGATATAGCTAAGTGTGGTGTAGCTTGTATAATTTAGAAATGAAGAGTAGACATAATTTATTCCACCATATATTGACTGCCCCATATAAGAAAGGGCTCAATCCAAGGTTATTATGTGTGAAAAGAAGTGCCAGAAAAATCCCACAGAATTATACAGCAGTTAAGCAAGGTTCTAGAAGTATGAAGCGAACTTCCTAAAAAGTAATTTCATAAAAGAAATAAGATAGGCAAATTTAATTGAAATTTAACACAGATAAAATATAAATAACATAAATATATATGTTTCTCCATTCAGATGCAATATATTGCCAATATTTTATATTTTTTAAGGTCTAAAATATGAAATTTAGATAAAAAACTATAAGTAGCTTGAAAATAGTGGCAAGTAAATTTTAGATATTTAAATTTTTTAAATTCAAATGCCTCAAGCAATTTTCTTCTTTTATAAGATTTTAATTACTTTTTAACAAAATTATCTTCCGTCGATCCGTAAAAACAACATTTTGTGGTATGTTGAATTTCATAGAAATACTTAAACTAACATTATATTGTTTATATAATAAATTCATATAAATTTGTGGATCACAAAATCCATACCATAATATACATTTAAATCCTATTATGTATGTAGCAAATAAATTCACATAATTTGTGGATATAGCTACTATGTATTTAAATCCTAAAATATTGTAATTGTAATTTAAATTCTTATTTGACAATTAAGCATAAAAACTTATGTATATAAAACTCAAAGATTGACTATTAGATGGCACAATGCTTTTATTTTATGCACAGATTTTTGAATCATACAATTACTATGGTATAAATTTATTAAATAGGATTTTTTTTATTGGTAAATTATCTTTTTATCAATCATATCTATTTAGATGTGGTCAGCATACTAGGAATATTGCACAACTTTTAATGCATCCTTTGATAACTTAACCTGA
>NW_028232940.1:0-70911 GCF_057557595.1 Rhyacophila brunnea
AATTTGGTGGATACTAATAGAAAATCAATACACTTATAACAATCAAAAAAAAGATCCTGCCCGCTAAGAAATGAACTAGGATGTTTGTTAGAAAATAAAGAGTTTAAATCCGAAAGAATGCTTTACCAACATTATAAAACTCTGAGCCAAGAAAAAGAACGATTAAACAAAAAAGCTGCAATATTTTAATTTGAAAACGAAAATTCGACCACTTATCCGTAATAAATCAATTCCTCAGAACAAAATACGACCTCCTTGAAATAGATCTTTCAGCGCTTGAATTAAAACAAAAAGAGAGTTTATTGTGTAAAATACATCAAAAAACACACAATAAATACTCCTCGAAGGGAATAAAAATTCTTCGTTGGAAATATTAGGATCCTCAAAGTTGCTGCAATATAGAAATATAAGACCACAGAAGAAGCTAGGATCTGGTTTATTGTGGAACGAAACGTTTTATTTGCAGAATGATCAAGATTTCTAAACTGTAACTACTTTTTTAAAAGAGTCGATTACATGGCAAGCAAATTCAAAAAAGTTCGTCATGACTATACAAGAAGACACAACGAGATGGTAAGATGTCTTCACTTTATGTTGGCGATAAAATATAATTTTTATATAACCAAGAAAATCTACAGAAACTTTGTATTTTAAATAATGTAAAAATAATTCAATAAGATCAAAGTAGATTTAAGAATAAAAACACCAATCGAGTTAATGAATGATAGTCCAAATATTTTTGTATATGATAAAAAGTAGAACTGGGTCGCTCTAATCAAAATTGGCGTGACTGGTATTGACAACATAAACATAGTTTAGAACTAAAAATGAGAAAATATGGTATGCTAGCATCTGAGCCGTCATTGATTTACAAGTGCAAGACAAAAATTATTTCTTTTTTTATAACATGGAACGGTGTGGTGACACGATATCATAACAAGTACCAGAAGAAACTAGATGTCACGAACCAGTTTTAGGCTTATATACAAACCTTTGCTTATAAAAAACCCTCGATATAATATGTTTTGAAAGAAGAAAGTGTTTTAAGAAGACTTTGGAGAGGATAAGATAGCCGAAAGTATAAATACGCTGTTCGTACAGAGAATCAAGCAAGCTGTGCCCGAGAACATCAACTATAAATTTAGACCATACATAAAAAATATAAAAATTTTTTAATGCCATATTTTTTTTTGTTTTAAAGATAAGTTTATAAAAATCCAAAATTATACAAGCAAAAAGGTAAAAAAAAAGAAGAAATATAATGCTCAATAATAAACTATTTTGATGCGAAAAAGAAATTTTTACATTTTTATAAATAATATATCAATTATGTATAAATCATACCGTTTGTGATTTCTAGGGATGGATTGTAACAACTTATCACAAAGGATACTGCAGAAGACTTGGAATCGAGCGTAACACGAAAGCTTACATAAGCTCCTATGTTTGTAAAGCGAAAATTGGAACACTTTTTTAGACTTAAAAAGGTTTATCTTGAAAGTGACGAAAGCCGGATGGTGAGAGTTTATGAAAAACTTGATAAAAAATACAAAGAAAGTAAAAAGGCAGAAGATATCGTTCTTAACAAAGAAAAATAAGATAAGGTATAAATGAATCACCATAATTAATACATAAATAATTTCAATTTTTAAATATTACGTGAGATAAATCATATTAAAAAATATATAAATTGATTTTCATTTAGTATCAACTTATAATATCAAAATTTCAAAAACCTTTTATAATTTTAAGAGAAGCATATATATTAAAAATCTGGATACTAGAAAAGACGGAATGTTTTTATAGAAATATCTTTATTGCAAAAAATGAATATTGCCTTTTTAAGATTTTTGAATTACGAATTCCATATTCTTAATTACATATACATTTATGGCATCCTTTTCTTCAACGGCTTTTCGGTATCTTCAAAAAAATTACGTTAAAATCTTTTTTTGAATATTGGTCTCCTTTTTTTAAACAAAATTTATTAATGATATTTGAAAACAATACAAGGTAGTAATATCAAAAAAATTGATTCATTGATCATATTAACCTATCTAAAATGACTTTAACTTTTGAAGCACTCTTTTTTATATAATCTAATCTTTGAATTTATGTTAATAAGTTTTATTATCAAAAATAAGGGGTATTCTAGACATCACCATCATCATACCTTGAAGGGGGTTTTTAATATGAAATAGGTAACAATAAAATTTCATATTTATTATTAATTTAAAACATTTTATTTCTTATCTATGATAAATTGTATTATTTAACAAAAAATATATTTAATTTTTATCGATTATTGTTCTACTCAATTTTATAATGATTCTTTTGATTGGGGCAAATAAAAAATATTACGTTTTTAAATATATATAATAAAATATACTCGCAAACAATGGAATTAAGAAAAACATTTTGTCTGATAATTATTTAAGTAAGAACATACATTATGAAGATTGTATTTTAATGAAGTTTGAAGGAAAATAAAATATAATCTAGTATGTATATAGGGAAATCTAAAGTTTTGCTTGAACAATTTTAAATATAATAGAATTTAATAAAACTATAATTTAATTATCATTCGCATAAATTCTTAAATGTCTTAAAGAAAATAATAATTTTTAAAAGTTATAAACTATCAAGAGTAAATCTAAAAAAGTAAGCCCTCGAAATTATTAGATCTAAAATTACAAAATTGTCTGGAAAGCAGTATTTTATAAAGTTACAACCCATCAAGACTATATCAAAAAAAGCAAGTGTTCAAAATTATTAGATGCATAAATTCAATAAGTTCTTAGAGGATCAATTTATTTATTGGATAAGTTTTTTTTATCGATTTTATCTATTTATACGTGGTCAGCCCATTTGGAATATTGCACAACACCTTGATATACCTTTTTACAACTTCCTCTGATCTATATTCATTAACTGCTCTTTTTCTCTTAAATGGGATGAGCTCAAGTGTCTTGATAATAGTAAAAATAACATAATATCATGTAAACTCAACATAACTGCAATATATTGGCGATTATTTGTGCACCGGTGCATAATTTCGAGCTCAAATCATGACATTTCGATCAGATCACTGACTACAGGCTGTAAATAAGGTTCCCGCTAAAAATCCGTAATGATATAAAAAAATTGATATTTTCTTTATTAAAGTTAACATGGATTTTTATTGTTCACGAGGCAAATAACAGAAGATTCTTTATTTTTCAATTTAATTATAATATAAAATTTCCGATTTACTAGAATACTTGTTATATGGAAGTATCGATCTACTTGTCATCAAGAATTATTTATATTTTTCATTTATTTAAAATGAAAATTTCCGATTTTCTCAAATGATAGCTTTATGCAAGTATAGATCCATTTGTCATCAAGAAATATGGAAATAATATTTCTATTTATAGATCTGGTGTCAAAAGTGTATTTGTGGAAAGCATCAAGTAATCCTCTTAATAAGAATTTTTCTTAAATACACAATTTTTTATGAAACACAACTTATTTCTTTTTTTCATGGCATAGGCTCTGTAATTTAATTGAAAAAACCACGTGAATTTATTACTTACTTTTTATAGATAATATCAAACCATTTAAGATGTATAAAAGAGAAGAATTTGAATGTAATTTCTTTAAATAAAATAACTAAATTTTTAAAAAATGAATTTTATATAAAAAATAGGTAGTAAGATTAATATTTAATTTACAATAAAATATCTTTATGACACTACATACAAATATAATGCAGGATAAGCGTTATTATTGTAGCCTTTTAATATAAAAAATACGATATTTTACAATTATATCGTTGCATATTCTTTGAGAAGACAACTGTAAATTGTATTTAAAGAAAACAGAAGTTATACAAGTTTAACATCGACTTTTTCAATGTAAAAAATTCTTTTCTTAATAAAATTGAGATGTCTGAAAGCAAATATATTCTAAATGTCATAAAATGAATATATAAAACTACTTTATGAACATCAAAGTTATGTTTTAAATCTGTCACTCTAAAAGGTAATCAAAAAGATATATAAATGGCAAAGAACATGAAAATATGAATATAAAAAGCAAAAATGATATCATTGCAAAAAATGAATCACTTATGGCAACAGAACAAACTAAGCCAGCCTGTAAGATTATAATGAGCGAAAATGCAGATTGCAACACAGATTTATGTAATTTAGGGTTGAAAATATCACTAGAAACCGAAAATTCACATTTATCAAGTTCATTTATCGGTTCAAAGATTTTAACTGAAGAAGAAAATAACGATTTTCTTGCCAGATTTTTCTTATCTAGTGCATTTACTTTTACATGTTTTATGATCTCTATCAGGATCAATATTACAAAATTTTATTTTTCAGGATCGGATTTCAGATTAGTTTTCATTATTTATTGCATTTGTGTATTACGAATATTCTGGAAGCTCCTTAAAATCCATCTGCGCCGGGATATATTAACATTGGAAACATACACAATCAGGGCAATGGTATTCTCCATTATCTGTAATCTTTTATTTATTTATTTTTATGAGATTCAAGTAGCATTGAATAATTTGTGGATATACTGCAGTAATGGGCTTTTAGATTGATGCAAAACGAGTTGCTAAAAAAATTAATAAAAATTCAATTTAATTGCAAATATTTTTCTTCTGTTTCATATATAGTAAATTTATTGTGTTTTTGATCATAAAAATTTAACACGATTTACTTTTTTTAATGGCACATTCTTTTTAATTTTTCACTGTATATTTTTTTTTGATTAGCATTAAGCGAAAAAAACCTGGCATCTATATCATGATTTTCATATGGGTAGAAAATTATAAAGGTTTAGCTCTTATAAAACCTAGGCATCAGTTCTATTATTTTTACAAAGAGCTCTATAAAATTTGATTACTTTCTCTAAAAAATATTTCCATTCTTAAATTTTTTAATTATAAAATTTATAGGCTAAAATGTATTGCTTTTCAAAAAATCTGCATTGTCCTAAAATTTTTATATTAAAGTTTAAGAAATGAATTTTGAACTATAGAATAAAAAAATTCACATCTGGTATAATTAATCTTTATGTAACTAAATAAAATAAAATAAAACTGACCATTAAACCATAAAAAAAATAAGGGATTGAAACCACAAAAGTATATAATTATGATTTCTTTAACTTATACAGTATATTCTTTTATGCATTTAAAAATAGTGGGAACCTCTGAGGGGATCTTAAAATTAAGCATAAAGCAAGTTATTGCTGTTTAATATTTTTTTTTATCGTCGCTTTACACAAGTTTTAACTAATTATTACTGAACAAACCTGTGTGTTTACGTATACAAGAAAACTATAAACACCCTGTATGATATATATTTCAAATTTTGGCAATTTTTATAATGAAAATCAATTTAGTGCTGTATGCTTTGAAATATGCTAGTGGGCTTTTACTATTTTCGTTTTATAATGTACATTTTAGTTCAAGTAATTAAAAATTTAAGATCTTAAGCGTGTTAAAAATTGCAAAACACTTTGCAGATAAACTGATTTATGATATAAAAAATGCCACGTTTACGGATTTAGGGAAAATTCGGTAATGCCATCGAATATAATGCAAAGAAAAACAACAAAATTACCGAGTATACTCTGTACGTATTTTATGTATTATATAAAACATTTTGGAATGTAAAAACCTTTATTATGGATATCTATAATCCCACCAATATAATGTTTATATGAATGAGCCTTGAATGTCAGTTTTGTATTTTTTAAATCATTTCAAATTACCCAATTTAGCATATATTAAAATCTGATATATTCTTGAGCATCAAATGATAATTTTATCCTATGAATTTTACATATGTGGGATACAATCTTAAAAACTGTTGACATTTTTGTGGATTCATTTTTGATAATTTATTACTATAATTGTTTTTGCTTCAAAATCCAAGCTTATTATATGGATTAAATGCCTTATATTATCTTAGTAAAATAGTTTGGTAGATATCTGAAATATAATATAAAAGGTTTTTTGCCAATACACCCGTCTTGCCTTCTTCATATAACAGAAAATAAATAAAGACCAACCATCATCATTAAAATAAAACTTTACATGAATTATATACGGAAGGTATAAATACTGAAAATCGTATAATGAGCTTAAATCGCAATATTGTGTGAAGAAATAGCTACAAAAATTACGAAAATCTCATGAAATTTATATTCAATACCATTTATGATCAAAAAAATCAATGTGCATCAATTTTTTCTTTTAAATATATGAAAATCACGCAGAAAAAAAAATATAATTTTAAAAATTCTGACACTTCTTTATTATTTCAATAATACACTCAAAGGGAATTCGTTAGAGTCGTTTTTATAATAGAAAAATTGAAATAAATTTAGGACAGCTAAACGTTAACAACTTACATGATGCAAAACCAATCTATAGAGGGCTTTTGTAATAAGATATTGGGAAATAAAAATTGCTTATAAATAATTTTATAAAAAATATTATTCATCTTTTTATAGGTATTTCTTTGCAAAAAAGACAATTTTTTTGGTTTTTGATATATTTTTATTGCAAAATATTATCAAGACAAATAAGCTATTATAATAACTTACTTATTATTAGTCTTACAAAAAAACTAGGACACAGCGCCGATAGTTTAACTTTTATTATGTTAATAGGTGTTTTTTCGCTGCTAAACTTTTTATATGGACATAAATTATATACATGTGCATTAATTTCTCATATTTATTTAAAGTTTATTATTGTATTATAAAGTTCCGTTCACCCCCCATAAAATGCCTTAATTTTTGAAACAACGAATTAGAATTTTATTTTTTAGTTCTATTTAATATAAATAAAGCCATTTTTACGAAACTTTATCTCCTTTTTTTTACAGATGTTTTATAAAAATTTAATATTATACAGATAAAAAGTTTAAAAAAAAGAAATGTAGTGCTGTAATAATAAACTATTTTTTGGTAAAGATAAAATTCCGATTTTTGCTAATTATTATATCTATTGTTTTACTAAGCGTATGATAAACTATTAAAAAAATACACATTCATTTAGTATCAACTTTAAAATATCAAAATTTTAAGAACCTTTACAATTATGTAGAGGGTAAAATATAAAAAATCCGGATACTAGAGAAAACGGAATGTTTTTGTAGAAATATCTTTAGTGCAAAAAAAATAGATAGATATGCTTTTTTTAAGATTTTTGAACCACGGATTATATTATCTTATAAAATAAAGATTTTGGCACCCATTTCTTCAATGGCTTTAATGGTTTCACTAAAAAATTATCTATTTATTTTTTATTTTTATTGGTCTCCTTTTTTTAAATAGAAATTTATTTATTTTGTTGTGAACTATACAGCGAAAGTAATAACTAAAAAAAAATCATTTTTAATGCTTCACTAATATAAAATGCCTCTAATTATTTTTAGCGCTTTTTTAAATATTATTTATTTTTTATATTTGTGTCCATAAGTTTTATTATCATAAAGGGGTATTTTAGACATCACCATCAAAATAAACTTAAAGAGTTTTTTTAACATAAATAGACGACAATAAAAGTTCATATTTATTATTGATTTAGAAAAGCTATAAATATTACCTGTGATGAATTAAATTATTTAATATTAAAGAATTTTAATTTTAATCGATTATTATTCTAATCAATTTTATAATGTATTTTTTGATTGGGGCAAGTATAAAATATTTTATTTTTAAATATATTTTATTTATTACATTCACGGGGGTGGTATGTTTGAGTGGTTTACAAGTCGGACCGTAGTGTGAGGGGCCGCGGGTTCCACTTCCACCCACCAAACTAATTTCAAAATGAATTTACTCTAAAGAAAAATACCCAAGAGGGCGGCCAGTGATAAATAATAGATAAACCATAAAGCATTAAAAAGCCATGAGAAATAGGAGGTTGCTGTGGAAGCCGTTGAACTGTGCCTTCAGAATGAAAAAGATCATACACCGTTCAGCAAAGATATAGGTAAGTGTATAGTGTGGTTGTAGCTGTATACCTTAGCGATCAACAGTAGAGAGAATCACATTCCCTCCACATAATGACTGCCGCCTATGAGAAAGTCCCGATATACATTGATTATTGGTGACAAGAAGTGCTTGGGATTCCCATAGAGAGACACTACAGTTAGGCAAAGGATTCTATATATATTAAGCGAACTTCATAAAAGTATTAGAAGTAAAACATAAATAAATGCAAGAAATTCGATTAGAATTTACTTGCCTTAATCAAAATATACATTATAAAACTAACTAGAATAATAATCGCTGGAAATTTAAATTCTTTATTGTCTAATATTTAATTTATCACAGATAAAAAAATATGGTGATTCAAATTAATAAAAAATATGAAATTTAATTGACGCCTTTTTAGTGTAATAAAAAAATTTTATGGTATGATGATGGACATGTCTAAAATGCCCCTTTATGTCGATAAGATCTATTAACTTAATTCAAAGACTATGTCGTATTTAGAAAAAGCGCTAAAAAAAATTGAAGGCATGTAAGATACGGTAAAACAATACATAAATCAATTTTTTGATATATTGCCTTGGTATTGTTTACCATTTAATTAATGAATTTTGATATAAGAAAATAAGAACAAAAAATTAAAAAAAGATTTTAACGTTATATTTTTGAAGAAACAGAAAACCCGTTGAAGAAAAGGATGCTACAAATCTATTATATTTAAGATAATGATATACATAGGTCTAAAATCCTTAGAAAAGCAATATCCATTTTTTCCGTACTAAAGATATTTACATAAAAAGCATCGTCTTTTCCAGTATCCGGGCGTTAATTTTTTTTAGATTTGACATTGCATATATTATAAGAGGTTTTTGAAATTTTGATATTTTAAAATTGATACTAAATGAAAATATATTCTTATATTTTTTTTTGAATTATCTCACGTCTAATTAAAGAATCGATATTATCTATTTATTAATGAAGATGATTCTTTTTTAAACTTTATCTTTTTTTTCTTCGCATAGCCCGATATTTTCAGCCTTTTTACTTTCTTTGTATATTTTATTAAATGCATCATAAAAACTCACTATCCGGCACTTTGTCACTTCCTAGAATTTACCAGAAGAAGTACACCAATATGCTCTCTAATGTTGGCTTCAAAATATACGAGCTTATGTAAGCTTTCGTGTTACGCTTGATTATAAGTTGTCTGCAGTATTCTTTGTGACGAGTTGTGGGAATCTATCCCAAGTGACTACAAATGGTATGATTATAACAAGAATTATTATCATATTTATAAAAAACTAGAATTAAATCTTGAAAGTCAATCTATTTTATTACAACAGCATTTTATTTCTTCTTTTTTTTTAAACTTTTTGCTTGTATAATATTGGATTTTCTTATAACTTATCTGTAAAAAAAATTGATTAAGTAATGTAAAAATGGCTATATTTATTTTTACTAGACCTAAAAATCAATATTCTAATTCGGTGTTTCAAAAGTTTAGGCCTTTTATATGGTGAGATTAAACTTACTAGATACAATATATAACTTTCAATAAATTTATGAGAAATTAATGCACATGAATAAAATTTATTTCCATTAAATAAGTTTACTAGCTAAAAAACATCTATTAAATAATAAACTTTGTGTTGTCGGAATCTATGTCCTAGTAATTTTGCAAGATCAATAAAACATAAAGTTATTATAAAATTATATGTGGCTCGCGAATATTGTGCTGAAAAAGCATAGATAAAACTAAGACGCTGTCTTTGGTTTAAAAAAAATACCTATAAAAAGATGAAAAAATTTTATAAAAAATATTTTATTCTTAAATTTCTTAGTACAAATACCTTCTATAGATTGGTTTTGCATCATATACGTATTTATGTTTTAGATACCCTAAATTTGAAATTTTTCTAGTAGACTAACGCAGGTAACTTATTTCCTTTGGGTATTTCATTGAAATCATAAGAATTTTAATATTGTAAATTATATTTCACATTTTGTCATTTAATTATAAAGAGGGGTCCGCATCCCCCTCCGAAGCGGCTAGCAATTTCAATTTAAGATCGAACACTATATTTTTACATATTTTTCCCGCATTAAAATATTTTACCAAAAAGAATTATACCCACAATCTTCCATTACTATACCTTCCTCAAAAACCTTCCACTTGCAGCTTGTTTAAATTTTATTTTTGTTGCATTTAGAACTATTTCCTGCATATTCAATTTCAAATCTAAAAATCTTTTACTTTTAATTTTCTTCATTGCAACATAATACCATCGTTTCTATAAGAAACAAACGCTTTATTCCGACTACACTTTATTGCATCATGATAAAAGTTATATTATATTCCCGTTTTTTTAAGAAAAAAGTATTCCTAATATTAGCTTCGGGAATCTTAAACATTATTTCTGGCAATGCACTAATCACCTTTTTCACACTAACATTGCTTCTATGGCTCTCAACGCTTACCACGGGGTGCTTTACACGATGTGTTCGACTCATAGATTTTATTTAACAATCCTTTATTCTTTTTCCGAATACTTTATAATTTCAGCAAAAATATATCCACTTTTAAACCATTCTTTGAAGTTTTGTGCTTAAAACTCTACTAAAAAATTCTTTTCTATCATGATATAACTTTTTCTTTTATTTAAAGTTATAAATCAATTGAAATCTTACCCATTTGTCGTTTTATTAACTATTCTCGTGGTTTTTGCTTTTTACGATTTTATATTTGATATTTTTCACATTCTTTACATATATTTTCTATGGTTGCTTTTAACCAGGTTAATAAAAAATTTTCTTGATATTATCATATGTATATAACGAGTCCTTATTACAACATCCACATGAAATTTTTTACATGTCTCTTTTCTATTTTTAATTTCTCAGAATTTCTCTTGTCTCTAAATCATCAAAATACCAGTATTCATTACCATCCACAATTCTAACATGCTTTTTACATCTTAGATTTTTCATCTTTTTCGTACCTTTATAAATATTTTCCTTCTTGTCTTTATTTAATTTATCATTTTCTAAATCTAATTTATTTTTAAATAAAACACTTACTTAAACTATCTGCTATACCTATTGTTTTACCTTCGCTAAAAAAAAAATTTAAAACCAACAAAAAGATCTTTTCGATCCACTTTAATACCCTATGGTTTCAAAATCAGGTTTTTATAGGATTTTTAATAGCGCTTTTCGATCCGTTACTAGTAAAAAGGGTACCCCATCGATTCATAGAAATGATTTTACATTCCAAAAATAGCCGCCAAATTTTTTTTTGGTGATCGTCCAATTATTTTCAGTGAATTATTTTATTAAATGTCTATATTATCGGTTTAAACACCCCCTCATAATTTTTATGCATCAAAACTGCTGCAATACCAAAATTAGACGTATCGGTTCTTAAAATTAAATCTTTTTAAAGTCAATCGTACAAGATTTTTCTATTATATTAATTTCCGTTTTGAATACAATATATTCTTTTTTTATTTTGGGCGTTCATTTCTAAATATCTCTTTGTTTTACAGAAAGGCCATTTGCAAGGTAATATTTTTTTTGCTAAATAATTAATAAATCCTCTAAAACAATAAATTTTTCCTAAATATGATTATATTTCTTTTATACAATTTGGTCTCTCAGTTTTCAATATATTATCCTTTTTCATCTAGTGGTATTATCACATAAAATTTATTCGTATTCCTAAAACTTGTACTTCTGTTCGTGATTTATAAAAGTTACCTTATTAATTTTCAAATTATTCTCGTCACACTTCTTGAAAAATTATATTGGTATTCTATCATGCTCTTCTATATTTTACGCGTAAATTAATATATCATCATAACACACCTCTAACCCTTGGTTATAGAATCAATACATATCTTATTCATTACTTTTGCCAAAATCGTTGGGCCTTTCTTAAATCACATTTTCATACTATTAAATTCGTATATTCGTCCCTTAAACTAGAAGTAGACTCTCTTTATCTCCTTCTACATTCTCAATTGAGAAAAAGAAAACTCCTTTAAATCAAAAACCAACGAAACCTATGAATTTACAGCAGCCTGCAATTCCCTTTCATATTCTTTATTTTATATGGGTCCGCTTCTACTAGGTCGTTAAAAACAATCATATTAACGACTAGTCTAACCTCTTTATTTGGCTTTTCTATGAATCCTATGGAATTATTCATCCAGAATTGGATAGCTTAATAATTTTCACTTTTTCTAACTTTTCTAAATATTTTATCGCTCTTTCTTCTAAGCTTTGTGGTTATTGCACAACTCTTTTAATTACTTTGTTTTCCAAGCGAAGCCTTATAAGAACATTTTTCTTATTACAATTTTTTAAAACTTCTTTATTATTCAAAAAAATTTGTTTGAAAATTAACTAAAATTTCATTCAAGATAAATTGGTTTTGTTCCTTTCAAAATATTTTTTGTCGTTTTTGACCCAAGGATCGATAGAGATTATGAGGTATTTTATTTACAATCTTATTGCATAATAATTCCACATGCACTGCTTCTTCATATCTATAGCATGCTGTTTTCGCATAAATTCTCAGCCCATTTCTATTCTGCTGGTGATATTCTAATTTTAACCTAAAACCACAATTTTTCGCATTTATTACGTTTTGTTAAATTATATTCTTTCTTTTAAGTTCGCTATTTCCATGAACATCTTCTCCCTTTCTTTCTTGTACCTTTTACTTTATGCTTGATCTTATTCTCCTTTTCCAAACAATTTATTTCTTCCTTCAAGTTGTCACTTCTTTCCTTACTAGTCCCCATCATATTCCTTTCTTGAGCCTTCTTTATTTCTTATATAAGCTTCCATTCTTCAACAAAAATAACATCCCCATATTTGAGTTTCCTTCTATCTTACATTTCTTATACTATAAAATATCAAGTTCTTTCATTACATCACTCAAATCGATTATTCGCCTCTTTTAACTTATGGATTTCCAGTTCAAAATCAACATTCATATTAATGTTCTGCTTTTTCGTCGGTTTCGCCATGTTACCTTCTGTCATTCAATTAGCAAGAGGGATCAACATTATATAATTTTTTTAAACGTTTTTATTACAATATTGCAAAGAAAAAATTGAACACATTGTTTTTTTTATCATAAATGGTATCGAATAGAAAAAACATCTGATTGTCTAAAATTATGTGGCAACTTCTTCACACAATATTGAGGGTTGTGTTTATTTCAAGATTTTCTGTATTTATACTTTCCTCATTTAATATTGCGTAAAATACTTCATTTAGATGGTGATAGTTGGTTGTTTTATTTTTTTCTGTTATATTAAGAAGACAAAACGGGTGTATTAGACTATAAACCCGATATCTATTAAATTATATATACTAAGAAGCTATAAGGCATTAAATCCTTTAAAGTTGCTAGAATTTTACAGAAAAAACAATCAATTAAGTAGATATTCGGTAATGATCATAAAAAAATATCGACAGTTTATAAGATTGTTCCCACATATGTCAAATTCTTAGATCAAAAATCATAAATTATCTTGGAATGCTCAAGAATACATCAAATTTTAATTTATGATGGATAGGTCAATTTAAAATTTTTTAAAAAACGTAAAACTAACATTCAAAGCTCATGCATATATACATTGTAGTAGTGGGAATTGTGCTATTCTTCATTTAAAGTTTTAACATTTAAAAATGTTTTATATAACACATTAAATTGCGTACAGAGTCTTATCGAAAAATATGTGTTTTTTTCTTTGCATTACATTCAATGACATTACTGAAATTTCCTACAACCCTTTACTTTTATTTTTTATTTATAATGAATCAGTTTACCTGCATAGTGTTTTAAATTTTTGAAACAGGTTTAAATCTTAAATTTTCAGTTTTATTAATTACCATGCACATTTAGAACCTGAAATAGTTAAAGCCCATACGAGTTACCCAAAGCATTCAGTACTATATTAATTTCTATAATAATACTTGCCTTATTTTAATTATATATATTATACAGTGCGTTTACAGTTTTTTAGTATGCGTAAACGCCCAGGTTTTTAAATAGCAATAATTTTTGAAACTTGCTGTTAAGCGACGATAAAAAAATATTAAGCCGCAAAAACTTGCTTTATATTATATTATGCAAGATACCATCAAAGGTTCCCGATATTTTTAATAGTATACAAATATACAGTATAAGTTAAAATTATCTATTTATATACTTTTATGACTATAAGCCTTTTTTTATGGTTTATAAGTCAGTATTATTTTATTAAGTTACAGTAATATTAATTATACCAGATATGAATTTTTCTATGTTTGTAGTTCATAATTTATTTCTTAAAGTTTAATATAAAAATTTTAGAACAATTTAGATTTTTAGAAAAGTAATACATACCAATTTTATGCCTTTTAATCAATAAACATGTAAGAGAGGAAATGTTTTTTAGAGAAAGTAATCTGATTGTATAAAGCTCTTATATAAAAAAGATAGAACAGATGCCAAGATTTTATAAGAGTTCAGCCATTTAAAATTCCATCCATATTTGAATCATAATTATGATGCCAGATTTTTTTAGGCTTAATGCTAATCAAAAAAATTTCTACATGTTAAAAATTAAGAAGAATGTGCCATTAAAAAAAGTAAATTTAACTAAATTTCTATGATTAAAAACACAATCAACTTATTTATATGTGACACAGAAGAAAAATATTCTGAATAAAATTATGATTTTATTAATTTTTTTTGGCAACGCGTAAGGCATCAATTTGAATCCACTTTACTTCAGGTTATCCACAAATTGCTCAATGCTACGTGAGTCTCATAAAAAAAAACAAACAAAAGATGACAAATTAAAATTGATTTGATTGCCGTGATTGTATATGTTTTCAATCTTGAACTATTACGTACCTCATAAATTTCAAGGAAGTTCATGCATATTATGAGCGCAAATATAGAATAAATTATGAACAATGACCATAAATACGAATCTGAAAAATGTATTTTTGTAATGTTGATTATGATAGAGACCATAAAAATCATAAAAGTTAATGCAATTCTTGAGACAAATTTACAAGGAAAATTATCGACTTCTTCAGTATTTAAATCGTTTGCACTGGTTAATGGATTTGATAAATCTAAATTTTCGGTTTCTAATGATATTTTCGGTTCTAAACTACATGAATCGGGGATGCAATCCACAGTTTCACTCTTTGTAATCTTAACTGCAGAATCTAGTTGGTCTTTTTCTATAACTGGTTCATTTTTTGCAATGATATTATGTTTGCTTAATAATTTCATATTTTTATGTGTTTTGCCATTTATATATCTTTTCGATTTCCTTTTATGGTGACAGTTTGAAAATATAACTTTGATACTCATAAAGTAGCTTAATTTATTTATTTTTGGACATTTAGAATATTTTTATTTTCAGTCATCTCAATTTTTTAAGAAACATTTTTTACATTGAAAAAGTCGATGTTTAACTTGTATAACTTCTTTTTCTTTAAATACAATTTACTTTTATCTTCTCAAAAAATATACGACGATATAAGACATAAATATCATAGTTCTAAAACAAAAGGCTACAATAATAACGCGTATTCTGCATTATATTTGTATATTGTGTCATAATAATATTTTTTTGTAAAATAAATATCAATCGTATTGTCCTATTTTTTATGAAAAAATATATATTTCTCAAAATTTAGTTATCTTTTTTAAACAAATTGCATTCAAATTCTTTTTTATACATTTTAAATGGTTGGATATGGTCTAAAAAAATTAAATAATAAATTCACGTAGTTTTTTCAAGTAAATTACGGAGCAATGTCCTGAAAAAAAGACATAAGTTGTGTTTTATGAAAAATTTTGTTTCGAAATAAATGCGGCGTTCAAAAATAAATTTTGTATTTGAGAAAAATTCTTGTTAAGAAGATTACTTGATGCTTTCCACAAATACACTTTTGACACTAGATCTATAAATAGAAATACTTATTCCATATTTCTTGATGATAAGTGAATCTATACTCACATACAGCAATCATTCTAGTAAATCAGAAATTTTCATTTTAAATAAATGGAAAAATAAAAAATTTTCTGTTATTTGATTCGTGAACAATAAAATTACATGTTTACTTTATGAAATAAACTTTAGAATAATATCGAATGATGTTTTTTATATCATCACGAATTTTTATTTACAGCCTGTAGTCAGTGATTCGAGACAAATGTCATGATTTGGGCACAATATTATGTATCGGAGCACAAATAATAGCACATCATTGGCAGTTATACTAAGTTTAACATGAATATTATATTATTTAAACTATTATCAAGACACTTGAACTCATCCCATTTGATAAAAGAAAGCAGTCTATAAGTATATATCAAGGAGTTTGCAATATTCCCAATCGGCTGACCACGTCTAAATAGAAAAAATCGATAAAAAGAAACATACCCCAAAAATAAATTGTTTCTCTAAGAAATAATAGAACTTATGCATAAAATAATTTTGAACACTTCCTTTTTTTGATATTGTCTTTTTGGTTGTAACTTTAAGTACATTATGCTTTCGTTGAAAATTTTGTAATTTGAGATCTAATAATTTCAAGTACTTGCTTTTTTGATTTACTCTTGAAATATTATAACTTTATAAAAATTATAATTTTCTCTAAGACTTCATAAAATTTTTGCGAACAATAATTTATTTATAGGTTTATTCTATTCTATTTAAAATTGTTGAAGCAAAACTTAAGATTTCACCATATACTATATTAAATCATAACTTCCTATAAACCCCATTAAATTACAATCTTCATAAGGTATCTTCTTACTTAAATAATTATAAGACAAAATTTGCGTCTTCATTCATCACTTGTGAATGTAATTTATAAAAATATTAGAAAATAATTTAATTTATCACTAAAAAATAATTAGCAGTTTGAAAAAAAAAATTTATAAGTTTAATATCACATATTTCATGTTAAACAAACTCTTTGTGTTTATAATGATGGTGACATCTAAAATACCCCTATATGATAATAAAACTTATATTACATAAATTCATAGACTAGATCATATTAAAGAGTTCTACAAAAATATCAGGCATTTCTGATATGGTAAAAAGATACATAAATCATTTTTTTTTATTATATTGCCTTAGTATTGTTTTCAATAATATTAATGGATTTTGTTTTCAAAAAAGTCGATTAATTATTAACAAAAGATTTTAACGTGATTTTTTTGAAAAACCCGAAAAGCAGTTGAAGATATGGATGATCCAAAATTATATTTCATTTTAGAAAATGAATTCTGTAATTCAAAAATCTTAAAAAAGCCATCACTCATTTTTTTTGCATCAAATTTCTATAACAAGATTCCGTCTTTTCTAGTATCCAGGTGTTAATTTTTTTGATTTTGACACTGTATATATATTAAAAAGTTTTTGAAATTTTGACATTATAAAATTGATACTAAATGAAAGTGAATTCTTATTATAAAGTTGATACTAAACGAAACTGTATTATTATATTTTTTTACAGATTTATCTCGAGTTTAATTTAAGAATTGATTTTATTTATGTATTAATTATGATGATTCATTTGTACATTTAATTCTATTTTTCAATGTTAAGAACGATTTCTAAAGCCATTTTACTTTCTTTGTATATTTTATCAAGTGCTTCATCAACTCTCACCATTAATTTTCGTTACTTTCAAGATAAACCTTCTTAAGTCTAAGAAAATGCTCTCCAATGTTCGCTTTAAAAAATACGAGCTTCTGCAAGCTTTCGTTTTAAGCATGATTCCAAGTTATCTGCATTATCCTTTGTGATAAGTTGTTGGAATCCATCCCAGGTAATTACAAATGGTATGATTTTAACAAATAATGATATATATTTTTTTAAATTCGGGATTATATCTTCTACGTCAGAATAGTTTTTTATTGCAGCATTATATTTCTTCTTTTTTTTAACTTTTTGCTTGTATAATATTAACTTTTTATGAAACTAATGTGCAACAAAAAAGATGAGGCATCTTAAAAAATCTTAGTTTTTATTATGAACTTAATATTAAGTTGTAATTAGAGTTTTTGTTCTGAGGCACAGCTTGCTTATTTCTCTATATTCATAGCGTATTTATACTTTCGGCTATCTTATCCTCTCCAAAGTCTTCTTCAATACACCTCCTCATATTGAGACCTATAAATTTATTCGTTCTGTAAATCCATGGTTTGTATATATGCCTCAACCTGGTTTGTAACATCTTTTTTCTCTGGTACTGTTTATGATATCGTGTCACCACAACGTCCCATGTGCTAACATGTATTATAATTTTTGTCTTGAACATGTATATTTATGACAGCTCAGATGCTAGCAGGTCATATTACCCGTAATTTTTCGTTTTCAACTATGTTTATTATACCAATATTTGATACGCAAATTTCGATCAAAGTGATTCAGTTCTTAATTTTTATCATTTACAAAATAAGGTCTGTCATTTGATAACTTGATATCTGTTTTTATTATTTATTCTACTTTGATCTCCGCAAATTCGTTTTCCATTATTTCTTGTGCAGAGTGTCTGCGGATTTCTTGGTTTTTTTAATTGTATTTTATTCCCAACATATCGTGGAGATAGCTTACCATCTCGTTGTGTCTTCTTGTATAGTCATGACTAAACTTTTTTGAATTTGCTTGCCATGTAATCGACTCTTTTAATAAAGTAGTTACAGTTCGAAAATCTTGACCTTTCTGCAAAGAAAACGTTTCTATCCAGAATGTAACAAAACATAGCTTCTTCTAATGGTCTGATATACTCATATTAAAGCCAACTTTGAGGATTCTAATATTTTGAGGGTTGAATTATTATGCACATTGAAGAGTTCTTGATTTATTTCACACGATAAACTCCTTTTTTGTTAAAAATTCAAGCGCTAAAAGATCATTGTTTATGAAGCCGTATTTTGTTTTGTAGAATTCATTTATTGCGGATATGTGGTCACATTTTCATTTTCAAATTATGATATTGCGACTTTGACGAGTGATTGTTCTGTTTTTTGGCTCGGGGTTTTATATAGTTGGTAAAGTGTTCTTTCGGATTTAAACTCTTTATTTTCTAATCCACGTCCTAGTATATTTATTTTGAAATATTTTCTTTTTTTTTTAGATGGTTTAAGTATAAAAAATATTTTTTAGTATCTGCCTATTCTATCTTCTAGCTTTCTATAGTCTTCTGGTTCTAGATTTAAAAAACAGACCTAGCCATTTATCAGTGATATTCCATACAATTAAATGCTTTAATTAAGTTTTTACCATTATGTTTGGTGTTGCATATGTAACTAACTCTTTCTAGCATTTCTTCCTTAATTTTATCCATCTTTTCGGGTATAGTTCTCGATTTGGAATCTTCCACTATCCCGAGATATTTCCATCGCCTTCTTTCTTTTAATGCTTGGGCAATATCTTTGCAATTTATATTGTTAGTGCTGATTTGGTATCGTTAAATACCATTTCGATACATCTGAAGAAATGTGTTGCTTCATTCGACATTAGTTTAAAGTTACTTTCTTTTTTCGCCAAAATCTTTATAACGTCAATACAAAGGAAATGATGAGTTATAAATCCCATCTTTTAAAGTTAAATAGATATTGATGGGAAATTATAATTTAATCGACGGCTAGGCGAATCCATACAAAGAACAAACAGTAGTTTAGTTAAACTATCCCCTTATATGATTACAATTTTGAATTTCTTAATTTAGTATTTCTTCATTGTTGAATCTTAGAAAAAATCCATTTTTTTGTTAGTTTAGATATAAATGCAATATATATTCTTGTATGTTAAAATTTTCTAAGCAGGACAGAAGATACTCATGGTTGATTGCGTCAAATGCTTTTTTTATCATGAACCATGTTATTGTAATTCATTGTTGTGTTCACTGTTTTTTGCGAAGTTTATTATTGCCTGCTCTTTAGCACCCTGTACTCTTCTGACCATCCCAAGTTGGTTTTCCAATAGTAGATTTCGGGATTCGACATCTTTCTGTAATATCATTGTGACAGCTTTAGTTGTCAATTTATATTGGTTTGAAATGCATGTTATAGGCCTGAATTCCGATTCATTTAAAACTTCTTGTTTGGGTATGAGGTATGTGATCCTAGATAGAACTAACTTTTTACCTCTTTGTCTTAAAGGCATACTGATTTAACTATTTCATATAAAAATGGGTGCAATTTTTATATTTTTTATGATGAATAAGTTGTATATACAATCGCAAATTGCAGCTTTACAATTAGGTAGGTAGTTGATGATCTGGAAGAATTCTGTTTCAGAGATAAAACCCGTTTGAGCTGTGTTTTCACGCGCGCGCATATAAGAATCGAACTAAATGATTTCTAAGCTTTTAGTCTACATATTTGACAAGAAATTTAGAATGTTTTCTTTTCAGCCTTTATTTCCGGTTTTACTATATCTGTCAATGCCCTATAAACAGATTTCTGTTGACTTTGAACTGGCAGTTTGTTTTTTTTTGTAAATTCTTTTCTAATTTCATATAGCTCCATCTGTATTTTCACTATCCTTATATCGTTATTTTTACATATCACTTCAAGGACATCATTTTATTGTCAATTATCTTGTTTTATTGTCTCATAACTTTTCCTAGAAACTTTGTCTTACTTTCTGAAAGTTTTCCTAAGTTATATACGTAAGATTTTAGCATTGTTTTCATTTGATCTTGCTTTTTATTTTTCTTCCTTTATTAATACGTAGTTTAATCCTTCCTGGGCAGGTTTCGGTTTTCATTCTTCTTAACTCTTTAGAACAGCTTGTAGGATATTTGCTATATCGCACATGTTTTGGGGGCGGTGGTTAGTGATATGCGCATTAACCGCTTCATTCAAACCTTAAATTATTTCGCTTTTAGATTATGTGTATGGTATTTTTCTTGTTTTCGGGAGGTTTTTGATGTCCATATTTTCTAAGTCCGTCAGTAATCTACGAAATGTTCTTTAGCATTCATCGAGGTTTATTCAAAGCGTAGTGTTTTGCAGTCTTCCTCTTGATCGCATTCTTTTCTTATTTTCGTTTCTATTTCTTTTAACTTCTGGACTTGTCTTCTTTTCCCGAAATTATCTCCTAGAACGTTTGATGAGAAGGTTTTTTTTTTCAGCCATGCTCATATTTAAGTTGAAATATCATTGTGAATCTTTCTTTACTTTTTTGGCTAGATCTCTGCATTCTTCCGAATCATTTTGGGATCGAAGTATAAGTCTCTTAAATCTATTTCTCTTTCTCGGCGTGTGTTTTCTTGCAGATAGATATGAGATTTAGAAGCCCCACGGTGTGAATGCGTGTGCATGAGTGTGCTTCAGGCAATTTGTCTGTTGTGATTATAGTTACAGGATCGGTTTTTGCATGTTTGTCTTTGTAGTTCTCCTCTCCTGTTTTTTCTTTATCCCCCATCACTAAATTCATAAAAGATTAGATTATTTTAGTATAAAGTATAATATATATTGGACAAACATAAATTTTTTTTGCTAAATAATACAGCATGTTTAAAAGGTTAATTTAATAACCGATAACATATACATCCATCATTTTCTTAAAATTAACATGATTATTACGGGATTGTTGTAAATGTAAAATATAAGGGACCACTATAGATTATAAATATTTGATGTGCTTACTTTTATAGTAAATAGGAAAAATCATGCCAATTTAATTTATCGCTTTCAAAGATTATCAGCATAAAAACAGAATATAATCTACTAATACGATACATATTACCATTTATAACCACAAAATTATCGGTAATATACCAGCTACTAATTATAAAGAATGTTTTTTTTTTGCAAATATAATTATAAAATTTATTTTAAAATTTTAGATTAAATATAGAGAAACACCTAATAATATGTTATTGTAAAAAGAAAGGATTAATACTGGATTAATTAATATGCAGTGCATTTTATGACATTTAAACTTGCATGTAAAAACCACCCTTTTCTTTTTATGTGTCACTTAAAAATATGCGCTAAAAAACTCTGATAAAAATGAACAAAGAAGAAATTTATTGATTTCTACTTCCAAATTTATTTTTAGATTAAAAATATCAAACTCCATGTAAATGAATTTATGCCTAAAAAAGCCAATATAACATGTCTATTTTAATTATAATAAAGATTAAACCCCCGTAATATTTTTTTTAAGAAGACATTAAAATAAAAATATCTTCAGAAAGCATCATTTGGAAATTATCCGGTAATATTATGCATATTAGTTTAAAATCGAATCTTTTACATAATAAACACGCTTCTTGTGTTTTTTTATGACTTTTCGCTATTAAAAACTTCTTTTTTTTAGTTTTTATTTTAAATTTTTCAAAATGCTAAATGAATGTATAAACAACGGTTATAATAGATTTCAAATTTAATAATTTAATTACTTTATGAAATAGAAATACAAATTTATATCACATAGTAACTATTTAATCTTTATTTTTTATATGAACTAGAAAAGATATATGATAAAGCTAATTTTTCTCATAGAAGAGAAATTTATATATAATACACGCATGTTATAAGTAATAAACGGAAAAAAATAAAAATATTTAAAAATGTTTTTTTATTCTCTTATTCATAGTTTTTGAATTTTTGATGATCATTTTAATTATAAATACATGGCAAAATTAACCTTGTGGTAAAAATGTCAATGCAAAAAAAATATGTAGCATTGAGATATTATAAATCATTTATAATCATGGTTGGTCTAAATTCTTTTGAATAAGTAAAATTTTTTAGTAATTTATTGAATAATAAATATACTATGCATAGCAAAGTTTGTACTAGAGATGTAACTATCAAGACACGTATAATATTTAAAAGAACGAAAAACATCAAATATAAGATTAAGATCACAAATAAAAATTAAAATGAATGTAAATTCTTGTTAATAATGTAATAGGCCATCTTTTTATAGAATTTTATGTAAATTCAGTTTATATTAATGTATAACATAAAAAAATTCATTTGCAAAGACTATTTACTCTTTAATCACATATTTCTGACAAAAATCAATTTATTAACACATAAATCAATATTTCTAAAGACAATATAATAATTTTATTTTTCTTGAACCGTATGTTATACCAAGAAAGATATAATATTCTTAAGTGACGAAATTAAAATGCGAAAGCCGCTACAATTTTTCTTTTATTTTGTGTTAAATGCTAAATCTATTGTAATAAATATGATTGGATCATTTTATATGGCCTTTTAGCGATTATATCAGATGTAAAATGATAATAGTTTTTACTAATTATCTCATTATAAGTCAAAATATTTCTAAAAAACCAAAAAAATTATTTTAGATAGCCCAAAATCGGTAATGTTATCCTAGAACTATTGTGGTAGCAGTTTAATCAATCTGATAATCTTGGTAAAAAAATAAGTCTTTTTGAACATATAACCTGGAATGGTTAGTTTTTTTTCAATACACCAATAAAAAACGTTGGTCTATTGTTTAATTGTGATTTGAAGGACTTTTGAAGCAAATTTAAAGGTTACGGAGGCAATTGAATAAATACAGAGAAAATGCAAGGTAAAATATGTGCATTATAGGAATAAAAAGTAGACCATTATCCATAGAAATTGTATATTAAGCAAGAATACACAATCGTGTCACAGGAAGGGTATACGAAATAAAAAAACACCAGCGATGTATGAAAATAGCTGGAATCAGATCAGTTGTTTAAATTAAACACAGCTTAATTTAATACGATATATTTTCAGGAAAAATAATGATTTTCATTTGATATATTGGTTTTAGTAAAAGTTCGGCTAAACAATTTAATATAAATTTGAAGGTTTCAGAATATTCGCACAAGATAATAGAATGTTAAGTCTTAAACAGACAATATAATAAAAACGATGCTATAGTTTAAAAAAATCAGCACACAACGAATGATAAAAAACTTAAAAATTTTGTGCTTGTACAATAAAAAGTATAATTGTCTTTTATACAGTTTCACTTAAATCATAAATCGGAGTTTTTTTAACAGTACTACTGCGATGCTATCAACCAAAGATCCCAAAATTTTTTAACACTTTAAGTCGACTTATAATATGCAATATAACCAAAAGATGTAAATTTTCATCGTATTTTATTAGTGACCAAAATTGTAAGATATTAATATAAGGCGATCACGATAGTAGTAAGCATCGCCTTTTTTCGAGATATTTGTTGATATTAAAAAAACAAAAAATATTCCCGAATACGAAGGTGAATAATAATTGTTTTTGTATTACCTACTAAATTTTATCTAGAATTCTTGAGACAAAAATGTATAAAAGATCACGATAAGTTTAAAGAGCAGTTTAAAACTGCATTTATATTTATTAATAATTGCAATAGTACCATTTCTATTTCAAAAACCCTATAAAGTTCATGAAATGCTAGATCAATCAAATCAAAAGATACGATTAAGAATATATATATATATAACCATATATAAATAAAATTTAGAAGATAAAATTATATACATCATTGCCTGTAGCCTGTATTAGCATGAGGGGTACGAATTACACTGCATTACACGGAAATAAACTGTGCGATGTAACAAAACTAAAGCTTATAAGCCATATATACATAAATAAAAAACAAAGTTCAGATATAAATATAGAAAAATGTTACGAGTTCTCATATACGGCAGCAAAGAACATATACAAATTTGACGCATATATTTTGCAGTTAAATAGCTATATCGACAGTATGAGTCGTTTTATAAGCTAAAAATCTCATTTCTGCATACAAATCCCAGATGAATTAGTTAATTGCCAGTATGATTTGTATTTCTGCATAAAATTAATAAAAAAACGAATAGGTTGAATTTTTCAGGAATTAAAACACAAGAGATGACATTTCAGGCGCAATTATTTAATTATATTGGATAGAATACTTCATATGTCTATAATACTTTAAAAGCAGATCTTAGATGATTGATGAATACAAATTTATTTAAAAATATTATCAAAATTTGTGCAATTTTATAAATTTTGAGAGACTGAAGCAAAATCTATTTCATTTAATCAATGTATAGCATTCATTATGCACAAAAAGAATGCAAAAAAATTATTTGTAAACCTGGAGTTGCCTTATTATAATAAGCCTGACATATAATCTTAATTTTTATGAAAAAAGCAACAAGAAAAAGTTCTTCGTAAATATTGTCCGCTAGAGGATTGTCGAGTCAACACAAATTATGATGAATACCAATTCTGCATTTTTAAGCATCATATTCTTTTGTTTTATTTTTGAGAGAAGAGGACAAGATGATTTTTTAATATCATTTTAATGATCAATTGCAACAAGCATTTGCCTTAAATTCTCCAAAACTATCATTTTTTGCATTTTAATTTATTCATCATGGGAAGAGGCATGGTAAAATAAACTTTATTCTACATTATGGCGATTCTGCAAAGGGTTCTTACTTTTTTTTCACTTCTGTTTCAACAAGCTTATATATCAGACAAAAAAATAGATGACAGATTTTATTAAATAAAAATTTTGCACCATAGTTTTTTTAGTATGAATGAAAACGCTAAATAATTATATTTGTTTATACAATAGAAAGAAATTATTCTACTAATTTGAATAATCGCACTGATATACTTAGACTCATAAAATAAACACCTTTTAATTTATAATATTTGTTCTATTTTGCTTGTAATCGATCTCGTGACCATCGTATTTAAAATAAATAAATCTTAGAGACCATTAATAGTATGATTTTTTTTAGATTGGTTTGATGTCATTAGCCTTAGATTTCTATAAATACCTCATAAAAACAACGATCATAGATTTTTTATTTTTTAGTATTAACAATTCTGAGATTTAAGGGACAATTATTATATATTTTTAATATTTATCCCACTATTAACTTAAAAATAACCAATATTTTTATATTTTCTGTGACAAAAAGGTTTTACTTAAAATAATTGGAGCAGAAATCTTACCGGAAATATAAAAAAAATATTTAGTCTACTGTATTCCGCTGAAAAAAAAAACATTCAACAGCCTTCTATACAATTTTATTACACCCAAAATCTACAGTTATAACATGTAAATGACTGTGTTTACCTAGTTACTAAGCAGATTTATGTCGTTGTTTTCCCGTAGCAAAAACTATACACTTAAAAGCTAAAATTTCTTCTATTCGAATTAGATGAAGATTTTTTTGCTATTTAAGGGTTTTTTTATATACAGAATTAAACAGTATAGATAGGGACAATTTTTTTTTGTTTTTTTATATGGTTTGCCTTTTCACAAAAATAATATCCTAAAATATCAAATGCAAAACATTTTTATGTACAAAATAAATACAAATTTTTATCTGATATAAATTTCGCAATTTTAAAATCCCCTTTTCGTATAAACTTGTTGCATATCAAGATTATGAGAAGGCTGAATATTTTACATTTTTCATAGAATTCCTGCTTTAATGGTGAAAAATTTACTTGCTGTTAATTCAAAAATCGGATTATATACATATTTACAATATAGTAATAATAAATTAAGAAAGAAGCCAATAAATTATATTTACAGTGGGAGGTGCAAAACGACATTCTATAATTTTTGGGCTGAAATTTAATACCATTTTTAAAAGAATTTTTTTCGGCATACATTACGTCTTCTTAGACCTTTTTAATGCTTTTTTTAATGTATAATCTATATTTTCACAATTTATTTCGCCATAAATTATATATCTTAGCTTTATTTTTTAATTAAAAAAACACCGGATATAATTTAAAAACAATTTTACAAGGTTCATAGAACAAAATGTAAAATTTTACTGCATGTAGGAAATATTTATTTAAAAAATAAATAAAAAATTTATAGTTTTAATATACTTAATTGCGAATTTTACATTTCCAAAATATAAGAACCATTCAAAACATATGAAATAAAAACGATTGACTATGGTAGAGTGAAAAAAACAAAAGAATTTAAATAAATTAGTAAAAAAACTATAAAGCACAATAGATTTTATCTGAAGATACTTTAACATCAGCCATAAAAAAATGTATTTTTTTTTAAATTACAAAATATCATAAAATAAAATTTAATTAAAAAGTATATTTTTTGAAAATTTGATGCACGCCTTTTAAACAATTAACTCACTAAATATTTTTTTTCTATTATGATAACTTTTATACTAGATTCAAGTCTTGTAATCTGTGTTCATACACGGTTTTTCAACCTTTTGTCACATCGGAATTAAACACAAAAAAAATCAATTGGTAATTTATTTTGATTATAGATTTCTGCGCACACATTTATTTTTGATTTTTGTTTATATACACTAGATTTTTGTTTATTGTGCTCTAGAATAAAACTAGAAAAGAAAATTTGAAAACACTTTTTCGAATAATCGTTTCTTTATAGAACCATCAAAATCTATATTTTTCAGATATTTATAGTCTTTTTATTTTTTATATTGAAAATTTCTGTAAAATTTTATTTTGTGTTTTATGTAATATTCTGTTATTTATTGATTTATTTGATTCACCTTTTGCTTTTAAATTTTAATTAGTAATTTTGTGAATGACGCTTCAATTTTTCTTTTCTCAAACTAAAAAAATTCGGAAAATTTATTTTCATTTTTTCGGACTTTTCATCGTCTTTATTTCTAAGAACATTTAATTTATTTCAATTATTTAGTAAATATGCATTTTATTTATAATTTTTTAGCACTATAATATCAATATAATAATCACTTTATACCATTACAATTTTTTTACTGCAAAGTAATAAAATTATGTCGAAAAATTATATATAATGGATTTTTCGGATCTCACTATTTAGATTTTAAACACAATCAGACCACAAAAAAACGTAATTTAACAGTACATTATATAATATAACCCATTTAATTTGTAATGGCAATGTATATCGTTGTGTTTTTTTTGCATGATAATACAACATGAAACTTTTTGCTCGGATTTCTAAGTCTTTGGATTGGCTTAAATTGATGATTTTTGTAAAATAAATATAAAAATAATCCTTTTCTGTGAATTATTTATTTTATCAAAACGTAATCCGACTACTTTCAACACACAATAAAGCAAAAAATTTGATTATCAAAGAAGTGCAATAAATTGGAAAGGCTGGTAAGCGAATCTAAATTATGCACAAGAAGTTTATAAAAAACCATTTATTTACAAAAATCATAGCAAAATTTACTTTAAAATTTAATTTTATTCACAAATGATATAAAAAAATTCATCGGGGTATTAGATTACATCAAAAGTACCGTTTCAACACATAGTTTTCGAATTAAGAACTTTGAATAAGTTTTATTTTATGGTTTTATGGTTTCTAAAAAGAATCTTGAATTTCTATATCTACATTGGGAATTTATTTACATATAAGCAATATAAAAATCTTATACGACATAAATATAAATTTGGCATCCAAATTTTTGTCTTTGACCATAAGCTAAAATTTAATTATATCAAACTAATGTATCCATAGGCATTGATGAATATTATAAATTTTTTTCTGTGTTTTTACTAATTACGATGCTAGTCAAAACTTATTTTCAATACTGCATAAGCCAGAGTCTTTTTTAATAAAAACCGGTGAATTTAGTAAACATTAATTTAACAACATACATCACAAAAATTTGGTATTTATTAGCGGGGTTTGATTTATATAGACCCGCCTGAGCCCTCATAAATATATCAAGAAATTAAATGTAAAACATGTTCGAAATCATCTACATGAAAGAATCTATAAATTTTTTTTGCCCGAAAAATTATATTGAGGCTATCATTTATAGAATCAACTTTTATAAATTTTAAGAGGGTCTAGAAAGGTTTTCTTCATGAAAAACAATAAATATTATTGTATATTTAATCAGATAATGTGACCGAAATACTTTAGGAAATATCTGGTGGTTTTCTCAGTGAATTCCGTATGCTTTTTTTGTAGACAAATATGTTTCGCTAATTAAACCATAGCAATGATTTTCTGACAGCATATTATGAGACATTATATAGATAAACTTTTAAATACGCATTTAGAGTATAATATATATAAAAAAAAGAACACGCGATATTTAAATAAAAATGTTTATAAATAATTACAGAAGTTCAGTGTAGTTATAGAATTTAGAAAATAATTATATTGCTATAAATATATATTATCAGCAAGGAATCCCTGTACACAAAATTATCGTGTATGTGGCATTATTGCAGGCAGAAAAAACATATAAATTAAGTTGTTTAATGCTATTAATATTTATTGTTACTATAAAGTTATTTTTATGTTTTATATTTTACAATAAAGGGTGTGATTCAAGCGTTGTTATTTGAATGCTGGTCCTTTCAATGAAAAAATTTAACGAATATATTAAATCAAGCATTTTATATTGTTACATATATATATGATCCTTTGAATTCAAATACAAATTTTGTGTTGATAACCAAAGAAACACTCCAAACTATAATTTTTTAATATCATAAAAAAATAAATTCCAATTGAATTTATTTAGTTTATTTATGTTTTCCTTCTATTACTTTTGTGAAGTTCGCTTTATACTAATAGGAACTATTGCTTAACTGATACGTCTCTCTGTGGAACTCCCCCAGCACTCATTGTCACCCGTAATCACCGTAGATTCCCTTTCTCATAGGCGGCAGTCATTATGTGGAGGGAATGAGATTCTGTCTACTGTGCATCGCTTAGAGTTACAAGCTACAACCACACTCTACGCTTAACTATATCCTTGATGAACGGTGTGGGATATTTTTCATTCTTAAGGCACAGTTCAACGGCTCAAACTGCAACCTCCCATTTCTCATGGCTTTCAATGCTATATGATTTATCTTTTGTTCATCACTGGCCGCCTCCTTGGGTATTTTTCTTTAGAGTAAATTCTTTTGGAAATTAGTGGGGTAAGTGGAACCCGCGACCCCTCACAGAGGGGCCCAACTTGTAAACCACACAACCATACCACCCTTTTATATTCATATATATAGACTTATTTTTAATTCATGTGTTGATTTTCTTTTTATAAATTCCATCTATTTAGACGTGGTCAGCTCATTGGGAATATTACACGACTCCTTGATACATATTTTACCACCTTCCTCTGATATACCTCCATAAACTAATCTAAATCTCTCAAATGGGATGACTTTTCACATTAAAAAAACTATAATTATGCATAATTTTCTGATTTATTCTTGAGATAGCATAGCTTTGAAAAAAAAAGTTGAAGATTTAATAATTTAAATGTGTTATGTTGTTTTTACACAACAATTGGCTTTAACAAAATTGATCTACTTGAAAAATTGTTCACTTTAAAATCAAAGATCACATTTTGTGATATTATAGTAAAAATATAAAAATAAGATACGGTAACTACAATTATATATCAACGAGATTTAAAATTCTCTAGCCACACTAATTAATAATATATTTAATATGAAAAACGTGAAGCATATTTTTAAAGCATGTAAATAGTGTCATATGTGATGACTTGGGATGGGGTGGTCACAAAATAATATAATAAATATGTTAAGGAGTTAATAGACCCGGACGAAAAAGAAGCATACATGCAAGCTCTCACACTTCGCAAGACACTTGAACTCATCTCATTTGAGAGAAGAAGAGCTGTTGATGAAGAAGATCAGGTAAAGGTGTCAAAAAATGCATCAAGGAATTGTGTAATATTCCCAACACGCTGACTACGTCTAAATAGATAAAATCGATAAAAAGAGAATTAACCCATAAATAAATATCTAGGTATTTAAAGCATGCAATAGTTCAAATTTGATTTTAAAAACATATAAAAACCAGTTTTTACAGTTTGATCATATTTTTTTGAATTTATCATCTAATTATACGTTAAATATATATTTTTACTGGTTTTTTAGGCTTAAAATTCTAACCACTAATTCATTTTATAAAATTTTTTAAAAAATTTTGCTTACGATCATTTTATCATAGATAGAAGATTCAAGGCAAAAAAAATTAAACTTAGCGGAAAAACTGGGAATTTTAACATATATATTAAAGAGTTACGAATGTCAACAGAAACTCAAACATAAACACAAATAATAGGATGAGGGAAACACTTTAATATTTAAGTCTTGAGCTTAGAAGATGTATTGAGGAAGACTGTAAAGATTGTGGGCTTATAAAAAGAATACAAAAAATCTGTAATATATAGCAATCTAAAATTTCATTTGAAAAAATTAAAAGAGTTAAAATTAAATGAATGCATAAATTAATATTTTATTCGATATTTATTCTTGAGTGTAGAAGATGCATCGAAGAATACTTAAAGGATGATGTGCTTGAAAACAGTATTTTACAATACTGTAATATAGAGCAATCTAAAATTTTAGTGTAAAAAGATATTAATAATTGAAATCAAAAAAACACATAAATAGATACATTATTTTGATATATACTGAATTTAACATCTAATCTGATGATTTTTCCATCACTAAGTTTAATCCCATTGATGAATAGAACTCTCTCAGATAACAATACAATAAAAAATTACGAACAATTGATGCGTTTAACCCCCTTTATATGTTGATAGATCGAATCCGCGCAAGTCTTAAACCGACTCTTCCTATTTCGACGAATAAAACTAAAGAATCGAAAATTTCAAATTCAAACTACACTCCACCACTTTAAACCAAGAACTATAATCTCAAATCATTAGAACTTACAACTACAACCTCATACGTACCAGTTGACCCAAATACACTTGGTCTTGTTTACATGATACGAATATTCCATAGCACAAAATCTCTTTACACCATAATTGTTCCAGACAATACACTTATAGCCACATTAATTAGTTTTATATCATCTAAGCTTGGCGGTTCTTTGGAAAATTCCTTTTTATACTTCAATAACCAGATATTTAGTGACAACATTGCTGAAATATCATCACTGGCATATGATCTAAACCTCAGCAACGATGTTGTAATTGATCATCCTCGATATCCTTTGGGACAGATCGATCTTCAGATTGATTCAGACCTTCTTTTTTTCAATGGTATGGCAAAAGTTTATGATTTAAAGGTTTCCACCATTCGATCTTCATATTATTCATCAACACCACCTATTTGTGTCGTAAAAGATTTTTCATGTAAGATTGTGCTGTGTAAAGGATGTAATAAAATCTGAGCTCGATATTGGTGATAGATGATCCTATTTTGCCTGAATATGACAAGTATCTATGTAAATCTTGCTTTAATGAGATTTTTTTGGGTGCTGATGGAAAGTTGAAGTATCCTTATATGGTATATAAGTACACGTAAATGAATAAAATTTGAATAGTAAGCTTGATCCAATTTTTTAGAATATAATATATAGTTTAAAGGGTTTGTTTATTTTTAAGGTGGTTATATTCAAGTATTTATTTTTCATCATTTCAACTGAAGGGCTTATATACTTAAATAATTCTTTACCTTTGTTTTTTTGTAATTCATTGAAAAGTAAAAACCTTATGAAAATAGTTCTTTTTAAACAATTGTGTATAATTGCGCATTTAATAATTATGAACCTCTGTTTTTTGTAATTAATTGAAAAAGCAAAACTTCATTAAAATAGTTCTTTTTTTAGTCATTTTGTAAGAATTATGCACGTAATAATTTACATCCGCTAATTTTGTATCTAATATTTTTAGGATTTTTTTTGTTTATTCATGAGACTTATAATTAGCTATTTAGTCTTAATCGAGCTGAAGTTCAGAATACTCTTTAGAACAGATTAGGCGGACACTTCTTTCTAACTCGTATCTTACAATTTATTCAAACCCCTTTTTACTTCCTGATCATTATTTCGCGTATCCTCCTCAATTGTATTGTTTGTGTGTGTGTTTCTGAATCGGTTGATATTCTCAACTTTTATTCACGACTTATAGTATTTTTAACTGTATCGTTTCGATTTTCGTCGGTTGTTACTATTCGTGTTATGCATTTGTAGATAATAGAATATCGATGGGTTATAACTTTATAAAAATTCTACTTTCTTTAAAATTCAGCATTTTTTATTCGGAATGCTATTTTTGTATAGCATAATAAGTTATAACTTTAAAAAATTATACTTTCTTATAAATTTTTGTTTTTAGATCTAAAAATATCGAGCAATTACTTTTTTGATTTACTCTTGATGGGTTATAACTTTATAAAAATTTTACTTTGTTCAATACCTCAGAAATTTATGCAAATTTAATTTTTTATTTATGGGTTAAGTTTCTTTTTATTAATTTTTCCGCAAGAAACCCATTGGAAAATTGGACAACTCCTTGATGCATCTTTTGACACCTTTATCTGATCTATCCTCATCAACTCTTCTTGTTCTCTCAAATTAGATGATTTTAAATGTGTTGCTGAATATTATTTAATTCATTATTAAAACATAAAATATTTTATACTTGCCCCAATCAAAAGTCACATTTTAAAATTTTCCAGAACAATGATCGATTAAAATTAAAATTTTTTATTGTTAAATAATTTAATTTATCACAGGTAATATTTAAAGGTTTTTATAAATAATAATAAATATTAAACTTTTATTGTGGCCTATTTATGTTAAAAAAAATCTTCAAGTTTATTTTGATGGTGATGTCTAAAATACCCCTTTATGATAATAAAACTTATTACCACAAATTCAACGACTAAATCATTATCAAAAGAGTTCTAAAAAAATTAAAAGCATTTTATATTGGTAAAAAAATAAAAATCTTTTTTTTTGATTATATTGCCTTAGTATTATTTTCAAATGTAATAAATAAATTTCTATTTAAAAAAAGGAGACCAATAATAATAAAAAATAATACGGTGATTTTTTAGAGAAATCATTAAAGCTGTTGAAGAAATAAATACCAAGAATATATTTTTTATTCAGACAATAAAATCTATAATTCAAAAATCTTAAAAAAGCAATATCTTTCTTTTTTTTGTGTACTTCAGATATTTCTATAAAAAAGCTCAGTCTTTTCTAGTATTCAGGTGTTAATTTTTTTTTGGATTTTGACCCTCTATATAATTATAAGAGGTTTTTATAATTTTGAAACTTTAAAGTTGATGCTAAATGAATGTGTATTTTTTTAAATGATTTATCTTACGCTTAGTTATGAAATTGATATAATATTTGTAAAAATACGGAATTTTATCTTTACCTAAAAATAGTTTATTATTGCAACATTATTTTTCTTTTTTTTTTAAACTTTTTGTTTGTATAATATTAGATTTTTATAAAACTTATCTGTAAAAAAAAGAGACGAAGTATCGTAAAAATGGCTATGCTTATATTAAATAGAACTAAAAATCAAAATTTCAATTCGACGTTTCATAAGTTTAGGCCTATTATATAGTAAGGATGGAACTTAAAAAATACAATATCAAACTTTAAATAAATTTAGAGAAATAAACTAACATGGATATAATTTATGTACATTAAATAAGTTTACTAGCGAAAAAATATCTATTAACAGAATAAACTTTATTTATCTGCGCTGTGTCCGAGTTTTTTTGTAAGATCAATATAAAACAAAGTTATCTTAACATTGTATTTGGCACGTGAATATTTTGCTGAAAAGTATAAAGAAAACCAAAAGGTTTTATTTGGTGCAAAGAAATACCAAAAAAAAATAGGAATAATATTTTATAAAATATCTTTATAAGAAGAATTTATTTCTAAATATCTTAATACAAATATTTTCTATACATTTGTTTTGAATCATATACGTCTTTGTGGTTTAGATGCCCTAAATTCATTCGCAATTTTTCTATTAGACAAACGCCCGTAACAAAAATCCAAAAGTTTTTGATTGAAATAATAAAGAATTGTTAGAATTTTTGAAATTATATAATTTTTTTCTGCGCAAATTTTATATATTTCAAAGAAAAAATTGCCACACATAGATTTTTTTGATCAGAAATGGTATCGAATATAAATTTCATGTGATTTTCTAAATATTCGTAGCTTTTTTCTCTACACAATATTGCGATTTTTGTTTATTTCACGATTGTTTGCATTTATACCTTCCGTATATCATATTATGTAAAATTTTTATTTTTATGATGATGGTTGGTCTTTATTTATTTTCTGTTATATGAAGAAGGCAAGACGGGTGTGTTAGCAAAAAAACCTTTTACATAATAAATCCGATATTTACCAAACTATTAGACTAAGGAGTTGGAAGGCATTAAATCCTTTAAAGTTGCTAGAATTTTTAAGCAAAAACAATCATATAATTAGATTATCGAAAATTAATTCCGAAAAAATATCAACAGTTTTTAAGATTGTATGCCACATATGTCAAATTCATAGATCAAAAATCATAAATTATTTTGGGATGCTCAAGAATACATCAAGTTTGAATTTATGCTGAATTTGAAAATTTAATATGTTTTAAAAAACTTAAAACAAATATTCAAGACGCATGTATATAAACATTATTATTTGTGGGAATTAAGCTATTCTTAAAATAAAGTTTTAACATTTAAAATTCTTTTATATAACACATTAAATTGCATACAGAGTATGATCGGGAAATATGTGTTTTTTTCTTTGCATAACATTCAATGACATTACTGAGATTTCCTACAACCCTTTACTTAGATTTTTATTTATATGAATCAGTTTATCTGCATAGTGTTTTAAATTTTTGAAATAGGTTTAAATCTTTAATTTGTAGTTTTAATAATTACCATGTACATTTAGAAACGAAAATAGTTAAAGCCCATACGAGTTACCCAAAGGATGCAGTACTATATTAATTTCCATGATAATACTTGCCTTATTTTAATTTTATATATTATACAGCGCGTTTACAGTTTTTTTTTGGTATGCGTAAACGCACAGGTTTTTGGGCAGCAATAATTGTTGAAACTTGCTGTTAAGCGATGATAAAAAAAAATATTAAGCCGCAAAAACTTGCTTTATATTATATTATGCAAGATTCCATCAAAGATTCCAGATATTTTTAATAGTATACAAATATACTGTATAAGTTAAAATATTCATATTATATACTTTTATGACTATAAGCCTTTTTTTTATGGTTTATAAGTCAGTATTTTTTTATTAAGTTACATAAAGATTAATTATACCAGATATGAACTTTTCTATGTTTTTATTCATAATTTATTTCTTAAAGTTTAATTTAAAAATTTTAGAACAATGCAGATTTTAGAAAAGTAATACATTTTAACCTTATTAATTTTCATCAATAAAAATGTAAGAAAGGAATTGGTTTTTTAGAGAAAGTAATCTGATTATATCAAGCTCTTATATAAAAAAGATAGAACAGATGCCTAGGTTTTATAAGAGTTAAGCCATTATAATATACATCCATATGTAAATCATGATCATGATGCCAGGTTTTTTTAAGCTTAATGCTAATCAAAAAAAATTCTATCTGATAAAAATTAAGAAGGTCGTTCCTACATTAAAATAAGTAAATTAGCTAAATTTTTATGATTAAAAACACAATCAACTTATTTATATGTGACACAGAAGAAAAATATTCTGAATAAAATTATGATTTTATTAATTTTTTTAGCAACGCGTTAGGCATCAATTTAAATGCACTTTGTCTCAAGTTATCCAGAAATTGCTCAATGCATCTTGAATCTCATATAAAAAAAAAAGAAAAAGATGACAAAATAAAATTAATTTGATTGCCTTGATTGTATATGCTTTCAATCTTGAAATATCGAAGAAAATATAAATATTCTCGAGCACACAGATAATTCGTAACGCACAAAATGAATAAATCAAAAACACAAACAATGAATACGAAAAAGAAAAAGAAAATTTTGTAAAATTGATTGTGATAGATACTATGAAAATCACTAAAATTAATGCACTTCTTAAGAAAAATTCACTAGGAAACATATCGAATTCATCATCAGTTAAATCGTTTGAACCGGTTAATGTATTTGATAAATCTGAATTTTCGGTTTCTAATGATATCTTCGGTTCTAAACTACATGAATCGGGGATGCAATTCACAGTTTCACTTATTGAAATCTTAACTTCAGATATCGTTTGTTCTGTCGATATAAGTGGTTCATTTTTTGCAATGATATTATGTTTGCTTTTTGAGTTCATATTTTTATGTGCTTTGCCATTTATATATCTTCTCGATTTCTTTTTGGGGTGACAGTTTCAAAACATAACTTTGATACTCATAAAGTAGCTTATTTTATTTATTTTTGACATTTAGAATATTTTTACTTTCAGTCATCTCAATTTTTTACATTGAAAAAGTCGATAAACTTGTATAACTTTTGTTTTCAGAAAATACAATCTATTGTTATCTTCTCAAATAATATACAACGATATAAGACATAAATATCATAGTTTTATATTATAAGGCTACAATAATAACGCGTATCCTGCATTATATTTGTATATTGTGGATAATAAAATTTTATTGTTAATTAAATATGTACGTATTGTATTTATTTTTAGTGAAAAATATATGTTTCATAAAATTTAGCTATCTTATTTAAATATATGGCATGCGAATTCTTTTTTATGCATCTTAAATGGTTGGATATGATCTAAAAAAATTAAATAATAAATTCACGTAGTTTTTTCAATTTAATTACGGATCAATGTCCTGAAAAAAAGATATAAGTTGTGTTTCATAAAAAATTTTGTTTCATAAAAGATTTTGTTTCGAAA
Organism: Rhyacophila brunnea; assembly: GCF_057557595.1. Lineage (NCBI taxonomy): Eukaryota > Metazoa > Arthropoda > Insecta > Trichoptera > Rhyacophilidae > Rhyacophila > Rhyacophila brunnea. The sequence goes on from NW_028232940.1 coordinate 37,746, forward strand.
TAGAAGCGGTGTTTAAAAATAAATTTTATATTTGAGAAAAATTCTTGTTAAGAAGAATACTTGATGCTTTCCACGCAAACAACTTTTGACATCAGATCTAAAATAGAAATACTTATTGCATATTTCTTTATGATAAGTGAATCTATACTCACATACAGCAATCATTCGAGTAAATTGGAAATTTTGATTTCAATAAAGGAAAAAACAAAGAATTTTCATATATTTAACTTGTGAAAAACAAAAATACATGTTTAATTTATAAAAGGAAAATTAGAATAGTATCGAATTGATGTTTTTTATATCATCACGGATTTTTATTTACAGCCTGTAGTTAGTGATCCGAGACAAATGTCATGATTTGGGCTCAATATTATGTATCGGTGCACAAATAATAGCCCATCATTGGCAGTTATATTGAGTTAAACATGAATATTATATTATTTAAAATCTATTATCAAGACACTTGAACTCAACATATTTAAGAGAAGAAGAGCAGTTAATGAAGATAGATCAGGGGAAGGTTTCAAAATATATATCAAGGTGTTGTGCAATATTCCCAATGGGTTGGCCTCGTCTAAATAGAAAAAATCGATAAAAAGAAGTATACCCCAAAAATAAATTGATTCTCTAAGAACTTATAATACTTATGCATAAAATAATTTTGAACACTTCCTTTTTTTGATAATGTCTTTTTGGTTGTAACTTTAATAACATTATGCTTTCTCGAAAATTTTGTAATTTTAGATCATATAATTTCAAGCACTTGCTTTTTTTGATTTACTCTTGATGGGTAATAACTTTATAAAAATTATTGTTTTTTTAAAGACTCTAAGGAATGTCTGTGAATAATAATTTATTTATAAGTTTATTAAATTCTATTCTATTTAAAATTGTTCAAACAGAACTTTAAATTTCCCTATATACATACTAGATTATATTTAGATTTCCTCCAAACCTCATTAAAATACAGTCTTCATAATGTATCTTCTTACTTAAATAATTATCAGACAAAATGTTTTTTTAATTTAATTGTTTGCCAGCATAATTGATATCATATATTTAAACACAAAATATTTTATACTTGCTATGTCAAAAGATTCATTATAAAATTGACTAGAACAATAATTGATGAAAATAAAATATATTTTTGTTAAATAATATAATTTATCACAGATACAAAAATAAAATGTTATAAATTATAATAAATATGAAATTTTAATGTCGCCTATTTCATATTAAAAAAAACCTAGAAGGTATGATGATGGTGGTGTCTAGAATAACCTTCTATGATAATAAAACTTATTAACACAAATTCAAAGATTAAATTATATTTTAAAGAGTGCTACAATAATTAAAGTCATTTTAGATAAGTTAAAATGATAAATGAATCAATTTTTTTGATATTATTACCTTGTATTGTTTTTAAATATCATAATAAATTTTGATTTAAAAAAAAGGATACCAACAATAATAAAAAATAATAAGGTAATTTTTTTAGAGAAACCATTAAAGCCGTTGAAGAAATAAATAACAAGAATATATTTTTTATTCAGACAATGAAATCAATGATTCAAAAATCTTAAAAAAGCAATATTCATTTTTTTGCAATAAAGATATTTCTATAAAAGATTCTGTTTTCTTTAGTATCCAGGTTTTACATTATTTTTCTATATTTGATCCTTTATATAATTATAAAAGGTTTTTGAAATTTTGATATTATAAAGTTGATACTTAATATAAATGTATTTATATTATAAAGTTGATATTAAATGAAAATGTATTTATATATTTTTTTTATAGATTTATCTCACGTTTAATTTAAGAATTGATTTTATTTATGTATTAATTATGGTGATTCATTTATACAATTTATCTTATTTTTCTTTGTTAAGAACGATATATTAAGCCTTTTTACTTTCTTTGTATATTTTATCAAGTGTTTCATCAACTCTCATGTCCAGTTTTCGTCACTTTCAAGATTATCTATCTTAAGTCTAATATTATTCTCTTCAATGTTGGTTTCAAAAGATACGAGCTTATGTAAGCTATCGTTTTACGCACGATTCCAAGTCGTCTGCAGTATCCTTTATGATAAGTTGTTACAATCCATCCCTGGTAATAACAAATGATATGATTAAAACAAGAATTTTTTCTCTATTTATAAAAAAATGGAATTAAATCTTCAACGTCAAAATAGTTTAATATTGCAGCATTATTTTCCTTCTTTTTTTTTAACTTTTTGCTTGTATAATATTAAATTTTTATAAAACTTATCTGTTAAACATAAAAATGTGGTATAGTAAAAATGACAATACTTATATATAATAGGACGAAAAAAAAATTATGATTTGTTGTTATAATAGTTTGGGCAGTTTATGTGGGGTTAACAGAACTTGCTAAACACATTAAAACTTTAAATAAATTTATGAGAAATTAATGCACATGCATATAATTTATGACCATACAATAAGTTTACTAGCGAAAAACATCTATTAACAGATTAAACTTTGAGCTAATGGCGTTGTATCCTCGTTTTTTTGTAAGATCAATAAAAAATAAAGTTATTATAACATTTTTATTTGGCACGTAAATATTTGGTGAAAAAAGTATAGAGAAAACCAAGAGGTTGTTTTTAGTGCAAAAACACCTAATAAAATATGAAAATGTTTTTACTGGATTAATAATATTTTTTGAAGGTTTTTAATAATAAGATTTCATGTACGAATCACTTAATACAAATGCCTTCTATACATTGGTTTTGCATCATATACGTATTTATGTAGTAGATGTCCACAATTTGAAATTATTCTATCAGACTAACGCACGTAACTTATTTCCTTTAAGTATATCATCGAAATCGTAAGAATTTTAATATTGTAAATTATATTTCACATTTTGTCATTTAATTATAAAGAGGGGTCCGCATCCCCCTCCGAAGCGGCTAGCAATTTCAATTTAAGATCGAACACTATATTTTTACATATTTTTACCGCATTAAAATATTTTACCAAATAAGAATTATACCCACAATCTTCTATTACTATACCTTCCTCAAAAACCTTCCACTTGCAGCTTGTTTAAATTTTATTTTTGTTGCATTTAGAACTATTTCCGCTATATTCAATTATAAATTAAAAAATCTTTTACTATTAATTTTCATATTTTCTTCATTACAACTTAATACCACCGTTTCTATAAGAAACAAACGCTTTATTCCGACTACACCTTATTGCATCGTGATAAAAGTTATATTATTTTCCGTTTTTTTAAGAAAAAAGAATTCTCAATATTAGCTTTGGGAATCTTAAACATTATTTCTGGCAATGCACTAATCACCTTTTTCACACTAACATTGCTTCTATGGCTCTCAACGCTTACCACGGGGTGCTTTACACGATGTGTTTGACTCATATATTTTATTTAACAATCCTAAATTCTTTTCCGAATTCTTTATAATTTCTGCAGAAATATATCCACTTTTAAACCATTCTTTATAGTTTTGTGCTTAAAACTCTACCAAAAAAATTCTTTTCGATCATGATATAACTTTTTCTATTATTTAAAGTTATAAATCAATTAAAATCATATTCATTTGTCATGTTATTATATATTCACGTGGTTTTTGCTTTTTACGATTTTATATTTGATATTTTTCACATTCTTTACATATATTTTCTATGGTTGCTTTTAACCAGGTTAATAAAAAATTTTATTGATTATGTCATATGTATATAACGAGTCCTTATTACAGCATCCACATGAAATTTTTTACATGTCTCTTTTCTATTTTTAATTTCTCAGAATTTCTCTTGTCTCTAAATCATCAAAATACCAGTATTCATTGCCATCCACAATTCTAACATGCTTTTTACATCTTAGATTTTTCATCTTTTTCGTACCTTTATTAATATTTTCCTTCTTGTCTTTACTTAATTTATCATTTTCTAAATCTAATTTATTTTTATATAAAACACTTACTATAACTATCTGCTATACCTATTGTTTTACCTTCGCTAAAAAAAAAATTAAAACCAACAAAAAGATCTTTTCGATCCACTTTAATACCCTATGGTTTTCAAAATCAGGTTTTTATAGGATTTTTAATAGCGCTTTTTGATCCGTTACTAGTAAAAAGGGTACCCCTTCGATTCATAGAAATGATTTTACATTCCAAAAATAGCCGCCAAATTTTTTTTTGGTGATCGTCCAACTATTTTCAGTGAATAATTTTATTAAATGTCTATATTATCGGTTTAAACGCCCCCTCATAATTTTTATGCATCAAAACTGCTGCAATACCAAAATTAGACGTATCGGTTCTTAAAATTAAATCTTTTTAAAGTCAATCCCATAAGATTTTTCTATTATATTAATTTCCGTTTTGAATACAATATATTCTTTTTTTATTTTGGGCGTTCATTTCTAAATATCTCTTTGTTTTACAGAAAGGCCATTTGCAAGGTAATATTTTTTTGCTAAATTTTTCCTAAATATGATCATATTTTTTTATACAATTAGGTCTCACAGTTTTCAATATATTATCCTTTTGTTCATCTAGTGGTATTATCACATTACATTTATTCGTATTCCTAAAACTTGTACTTCTGTTCGTGATTTATAAAAGTTACCTTATTAATTTTCAAATTATTCTCGTCACACTTCTTGAAAAATTATATTGGTATTCTATCATGCTCTTCTATATTTTACGCGTAAATTAATATATCATCATAACACACCTCTAACCCTTGGTTATAGAATCAATACATATCTTATTCATTACTTCTGCCAAAATCGTTGGGCCTTTCTTAAATCACATTTTCATACCATTAAATTCGTATATCTGTCCCTTAAACTAGAAGTAGACTCTCTTTATCTCCTTCTACATTCTCAATTGAGAAAAAGAAAACTCCTTTAAATCAAAAACCAACGAAACCTATGAATTTACAGCAGCCTGCAATTCCCTTTCATATTCTTTATTTTATATGGGTCCGCTTCTACTAGGTCGTTAAAAACAATCATATTAACGACTAGTCTAACCTCTTTATTTGGCTTTTCTATGAATCCCATGGAATTATTCATCCAGAATTGGATCGCTTAATAATTTTCACTTTTTCTAACTTTTCTAAATATTTTATCGCTCTTTCTTCTAAGCTTTGTGGTTATTGCACAACTCTTTTAATTACTTTGTTTTCCAAGCGAAGCCTTATAAGAACATTTTTCTTATTACAATTTTTTAAAACTTCTTTATTATTCAAAAAAATTTGTTTGAAAATTAACTAAAATTTCATTCAAGATAAATTGGTTTTGTTCCTTTCAAAATATTTTTTGTCGTTTTTGACCCAAGGATCGATAGAGATTATGAGGTATTTTATTTACAATCTTATTGCATAATAATTCCACATGCACTGCTTCTTCATATCTATAGCATGCTGTTTTCGCATAAATTCTCAGCCCATTTCTATTCTGCTGGTGATATTCTAATTTTAACCTAAAACCACAATTTTTCGCATTTATTACGTTTTGTTAAATTATATTCTTTCTTTTAAGTTCGCTATTTCCATGACCATCTTCTCCCTTTCTTTCTTGTACCTTTTACTTTATGCTTGATCTTATTCTCCTTTTCCAAATAAATTATTTCTTCCAAAAAGTCGTCACTTAATTCCTTACTAGTCCCCATCATATTCCTTTCTTGTGCCTTCTTCTTTTCTTATATAAGCTTCCATTCTCGACAAAATAAACAATCCCAAATTTGAGTTTCCTTCTATCTTACTTTCCTTATACTATAAAATATCAAGTTCTTTCATTACATCACTCAAATCGATTATTCGCCTCTTAAACTTTTGGATTTCCAGTTCAAAATCAACATTCATATTAATGTTCTGCTTTTTCGTCGGTTTCGCCATGTTACCTTCTGTCATTCAATTAGCAAGAGGTATCCACATTAAATAATTTTTTTAAACGTTATTATTACAATAATGCAAAAGAGGGGTATTGAAGAAGACTATGGAGAGGGGAAGATAGCTGAAAGTATAAATATGCTGTGTGTACAGAGAATCAAGCAAGCTGTGTCTGAGAACGAAAACTAAAATTACGACTATAAATATAGCCCTTAAATAAAAAATACTTACAATAATGCAAAGAAAAAATTGAACACATTGTTTTTTTTATCATAAATGGTATCGAATAGAAGAAACATCCGATTGTCTAAAATTTTGTGGCAACTTCTTCACACAATATTGAGGATTGGGTTTATTTCATGTTTGTTTTTATTTATACTTTCCTCATATGATATTACGTAAAATATTATTTAGATGATGATAGTTGGTTGTTTTATTATTTTCTGTTATATTAAGAAGACAAAACGGGTGTATTAGCCTAAAAACCCGATATCTATTAAATTATATATACTAAGAAGTTATAAGGCATTAAATCTTCCAAAGTTGCTTGAATTTTGAAGCAAAAACAATCATATAAGTTATTATCAAATATGATCCTACAAAAATATCAACAGTTTATAAGATTGTATCCCACATATGTCAAATTCATAGATCAAAAATCATAAATTATCTTGGGATGCTCAAGAATACATCAAATTTCAATTAATGCTGGATAGGGCAATTTTTAATGATATAAAAAACGTGAAACTAACATTCAAAGCTCATGCATATAAACATTGTATTGGTGGGAATTTAGCCTTTCCTTAATTATAGTTTTAACATTCCAAAATGTTTTATATAACACATTAAATTGCGTACAAAGTCTTATCGTAAAATATGTGTTTTTTTCTTTGCATAACATTCAATGACATTACTGAAATTTCCTACAACCCTTTACCTTTATTTTTTATTTATAATGAATCAGTTTATCTGCAAAGTGTTTTAAATTTTTAACAGGTTTAAATCTTAAATTTTCAGTTTTATTAATTACCATGCACATTTAGAAACGAGAATAGTTAAAGCCCATACGAATTACCCAAAGCATGCAGTACTATATTAACTTCTATAAGAATACATGCCTTGATTTAATTATATATATTATACAGTGTGTTTACAGTTTTTTTGGTATGCTTAAACGCACAGGTTTTTGATCAGCAATAATTGTTGAAACTTGCTGTTAAGCGACGATAAAAAGAAATATAAAGCCGCAAAAACTTGCTTTATATTATATTATGCAAGATCCCATCAAAGGTTCCCGATATTTTAGATGGAATCCAAATAATCTGTATAAGTTAAATATTTCATAAATATATACTTTTATGGCTTTAAGCCTTTTTTTATGGTTTATAAGTCAGTATTATAAAATGTAAGTTACATAAAGATTAATTATACCAGATATGAACTTTTCTATGTTTGTGTTCAAAATCCATTTCTAAAATTTATATAAAAATTTTAGAGTAATGCAGATTTTTAGAAAAGCAATACATTTCAACTTTAAACATTTCATCATATAGAAATTAGAGAAATTGAAAGTAAATATTTTTTAGAGAAAGTGATCTGATTGTATAAAACCCTTTTTTAAAAAACATAGAACAGATGCTCAGGTTTTATAAGAGTACAGCCGTTATAATTTTCTACCCATATGTAGATCATAATAATGTTACAGGTTTTTTTAGCTTAATTCTAATAAAAAAAATTATACCTGTTAAAAATTAAGAAGGATGTTCCGCCATACAAAAAAGTAAATTTTACTAAATTTTTATGATTAAAAACACAATAAATTTATTTATATGTGATGCAAGGAAAAAGATTTGCAATAAAATTATGATCTTTTTATTATTTTTTGCAACGCGTTTGGCATCAATTTGAATGCACCTTGTCTCAAGTAATCCAGAAATTGCTCAATGCATCTTGAATCTCATATAAAAAACAAAGAAAAAGATGACAAAATAAAATTGATTTGATTGCCTTGATTGTGTATGCTTTCAATCTTGAAATATTCCAAAAATCATAAATAGCCCGCAGCACCCAGAGAATTCGTAACGCACAAAAAAAATAAATCAAAAACACTGCAAATAAATACGACTCAGAAAAATAAAATTTTTTAATATTGATTGTGACAGATACCATGAAAATCATAAAAATTAATGCACTTCTTAAGACAAATTCACTAGGAAAAGTATCGAATTCATCATCAGTTAAATCGTTTGAACCGGTTAATGTATTCGGTAAATCTAAATTTTCGGTTCCGAATGATCTTTTCGGTTCTAAACTACATGAATCGGGGACGCAACCCACAGTTTCATTTATTGAAATTTTAACTTCAGAAATTGTCTGTTCTGTTGATATAAGTGGTTCATTTTTTGCAATGATATTATGTTTGCTTAATAAGTTCATATTTTTATGTGTTTTGCTATTTATATATCTTTTCGATTTCCTTTTGGGTTGACAGTTTGAAAACATATCTTTGATACTCATAAAGTAGCTTAATTTATTTATTTTTGACATTTAGAATATTTTTACTTTCAGTCATCTCGAATTTTTAAGAAATATTTTTTACATTGAAAAAGTCGATGTTTAACTTGTATAACTTCTTTTTCTTTAAATACAATTTACTTTTATCTTTTCAAAAAATATACGACGATATAAGATATAAATATCATAGTTTTATATTAAAAGGCTACAATAATAACGCGTATCCTGCATTATATTTGTATATTGTGTCATAATAATATTTTATTGTAAATTAAATATATATTGTATTGTCCTATTTTTTATGAAAAAATATATATTTCTCAAAATTTAGTTATCATTTTTAAACAAATTGCATTCAAATTCTTTTTTATACATTTTAAATGGTTGGATATGGTCTAAAAAAATTAAATAATAAATTCACGTAGTTTTTTCAATTAAATTACGGAGCAATGTCCTAAAAAAAACATAAGTTGTGTTTCATGAAAAATTTTGTTTCAAAATAGAAGCGGCGTTCAAAAATAAATTTTGTATTTGAGAAAAATTCTTGTTAAGAAGATTACTTGATGCTTTCTACAAATACACTTTTGACACCAGATCTATAAATAGAAATACTTATTGCATATTTCTTGATAATAAGTGAATCTATACTCACATACAGCAATCATTCTAGTAAATCAGAAATTTTCATTTTAAATAAATGGAAAAATAAATAATTTTCTGTTATTTGATTCGTGAACAATAAGCATACATGTTGACTTTATGAAAGTAAAACTAGAATAATATCGAATTGATGTTTTTTATATCGTCACGGATTTTTATGTACAGCCTGTAGTCAGTGATTCGAGACAAATGTCATGATTTGGGCTCAATATTATGTATCGGAGCACAAATAATAGCACATCATTGGCAGTTATATTGCGTTTAACATAATAAATTATATTGTTTAAACTATTATCAAGACACTTGAACTCATCTCATTTGATAAAAGAAAGCAGTTAATAAATATATATCATGGAGTTTGCAATATTCCCAATTGGCTGATTACGTCTAAATAGAAAAAATCGATAAAAGAAACATACCCCAAAAATAAATTGATTCTCTAAGAAATTATAGAACTTATGCATAAAATAATTTTGAACACTTCCTTTTTTTGATATTGTCTTTTTGGTTGTAACTTTAATAACATTATGCTTTCTCGAAAATTTTGTAATTTGAGATCTAATAATTTCAAGTACTTGCTTTTTTGATTTACTCTTGAAATATTATAACTTTAATAAAAATTATGATTTTCTCTAAGACTTCTTAAAATTTTTGCGAACAATAATTTATTTGTAGGTTTATTCTATTCTATTTAAAATTGTTCAAGCAAAACTTAAGATTTCACTATATACGCATCTAAATAAAACTTCTTATAAACCCCATTTAAATACAATATTCATAAGGTATCTTCTTACTTAAATAATTATAAGAAAAATATTGCGTCTTCAAATATCACTTGTGAATGTAATTTATAAAATATATTAAAAAATAATAATATTTATCACTGAAAAATAATAAGCAGTTTGAAAAAAAAAATTTTTATAATTTTAGTATCACCTATTTCATGTTGAGCAAACTCTTTGCATTTATAATGATGGTGACATCTAAAATACCCCTATATGATTATAAAACTTATATACACAAATTCAAAGATTAAGTTGTATTTCAAAGATTAAGTTGTATTTCAAAGAGTCTTACAAATTTACAGACATATAAGATATGGTAGAGCGATGCATAAATCCTTTTTTTTATTATATTGCCGTAGTATTGTTTCAAGTATAATTAAAAAAATTTCGATTTAAAAAAAAGTAGACCAATAATTAACAAAAGATTTTAACGTGATTTATTTGAAGAACCCGAAAAACAGTTGAGGAAATAAATGCCCAAATCTATATTTTATTAAGATAATGAAATCCGTAATTCAAAAATCTTACTAGAGCATTATTCATTTTTTTGCATCAGATTTCTATAACAAGATTCCGTCTTTTCTAGTATACAGGTGGTATTTTTTTTTCTTTTTGACGCTGTATATATATTAAAAGGTTTTTGAAATTTTGACATTATAAAGTTGATACTAAATGAAAATGTAGTATATTATAAAGTTGATACTTAATGTTAATGTAATTAAATTAAGAAGTTGATACTAAATGAAAATGTAACATTATATTTTTTATACAAATTTATCTCACGTTTAGTTTAAAAATTGATTTTATTTATTTATATATTATAATGATTCATTTATGTATTTTATCATATTTTTCAGTGTTAAGAACGATATCTTCAACCATTTTACTTTCTTTGTATATTTTATCAAGTGCTTCATTAACTCTCACCATCAATTTTCGTCACTTCCAAGATAAACCTTCTTAAGTCTAAGAAAATGCCCTCCAATGTAAGCTTTGAAAAAACAAGCTTCTGCAAGCTTTCGTTTTAAGCATGATTCCAAGTCATCTGCATTATCCTTTGTGATAAGTTGTTGGAATCCATCCCAGGTAATTACAAATGGCATGATTTTAACAAATAATGATATATATTTTTTTAAATTCGGGATTGTATCTTCTACGTCAAAATAGTTTATTATTGCAGCATTATATTTCTTCTTTTATGCAACTTTTTGCTTGTATAATATTAACTTTTTATGAAACTAATGTGCAACAAAAAAGATGAGGCATCGTAAAAAATCTTAGTTTTTATTATGGACTTAATATTAAGTTGTAATTTTAGTTTTTGTTTCCAGGCACAGCTTGCTTATTTCTCTATACCCATAGCGTATTTATACTTTCGGCTATCTTATCCCCTCCAATGTCTTCTTCTGTACACATCCTTATTTTGAGACCTATTAATTTAAGGGTTTTGTCAATTCCAAGGTTTGTATATATGCCTCAATCTGGTTTGTAACATCTAGTTTCTTCTGGTACTGTTTATGATATCGTGTCACCACAACGTCCCATGTGCTAACATGTATTATAATTTTTGTCTTGAACATGTATATTTATGACAGCTCAGATGCTAGCAGGTCATATTACCCGTAATTTTTCGTTTTCAACTATGTTTATTATACCAATATTTGATACGCAAATTTCGATCAAAGTGATTCAGTTCTTAATTTTTATCATTTACAAAATAAGGTCTGTCATTTGATAACTTGATATCTGTTTTTATATTTTATTCTACTTTGATCTCCGCAAATTCGTTTTCCATTATTTCTTGTGCAGAGTGTCTGCGGATTTCTTGGTTTTTTTAATTGTATTTTATTCCCAACATATCGTGGAGATAGCTTACCATCTCTTTGTGTCTTCTTGTATAGTCATGACTAAACTTTTTTGAATTTGCTTGCCATGTAATCGACTCTTTTAATAAAGTAGTTACAGTTCGAAAATCTTGACCTTTCTGCAAAAAAAACGTTTCTATCCAGAATGTAACAGAACATAGCTTCTTCTAATGGTCTGATATACTCATATTAAAGCCAACTTTGAGGATTCTAATATTTTGAGGGTTGAATTATTATGCACATTGAAGAGTTCTTGATTTATTTCACACGATAAACTCCTTTTTTGTTAAAAATTCAAGCGCTAAAAGATCATTGTTTATGAAGCCGTATTTTGTTTTGTAGAATTCATTTATTGCGGATATGTGGTCACATTTTCATTTTCAAATTATGATATTGCGACTTTGACGAGTGATTGTTCTGTTTTTTGGCTCGGGGTTTTATATAGTTGGTAAAGTGTTCTTTCGGATTTAAACTCTTTATTTTCTAATCCACGTCCTAGTATATTTATTTTGAAATATTTTCTTTTTTTTTTAGATGGTTTAAGTATAAAAAATATTTTTTAGTATCTGCCTATTCTATCTTCTAGCTTTCTATAGTCTTCTGGTTCTAGATTTAAAAAACAGACCTAGTCATTTATCAGTGATATTCCATACAATTAAATGCTTTAATTAAGTTTTTACCATTATGTTTGGTGTTGCATATGTAACTAACTCTTTCTAGCATTTCTTCCTTAATTTTATCCATCTTTTCGGGTATAGTTCTCGATTTGGAATCTTCCACTATCCCGAGATATTTCCATCGCCTTCTTTCTTTTAATGCTTGGGCAATATCTTTGCAATTTATATTGTTAGTGCTGATTTGGTATCGTTAAATACCATTTCGATACATCTGAAGAAATGTGTTGCTTCATTCGACATTAGTTTAAAGTTACTTTCTTTTTTCGCCAAAATCTTTATAACGTCAATACAAAGGAAATGATGAGTTATAAATCCCATCTTTTAAAGTTAAATAGATATTGATGGGAAATTATAATTTAATCGACGGCTAGGCGAATCCATACAAAGAACAAACAGTAGTTTAGTTAAACTATCCCCTTATATGATTACAATTTTGAATTTCTTCATTGTTGAATCTCTGAGATAATATTCACTTTTTTGTTAGTTTAGATATAAATGCAATATATATTCTTGTATGTTAAAATTTTCTAAGCAGGACAGAAGATACTCATGGTAGATTGCGTCAAATGCTTTTTTTAATATGAACCATGTTATTGTAATTCATTGTTGTGTTCACTGTTTTTTGCGAAGTTTATTATTGCCTGCTCTTTAGCACCCTGTACTCTTCTGACCATCCCAAATGGGTTTCCAATAGTAGATTTCGGGATTCGACATCTTTCTGTAATATCATTGTGACAGCTTTAGTTGTCAATTTATATTGGTTTGAAATGCATGTTATAGGCCTGAATTCCGATCCATTTAAAACTTCTTGTTTGGGTATGAGGTATGTGATCCTAGATAGAACTAACTTTTTACCTCTTTGTCTTAAAGGCATACTGATTTAACTATTTCATATAAAAATGGGTGCAATTTTTATATTTTTTATGATGAATAAGTTGTATATACAATCGCAAATTGCAGCTTTACAATTAGGTAGGTAGTTGATGATCTGGAAGAATTCTGTTTCAGAGATAAAACCCGTTTGAGCTGTGTTTTCACGCGCGCGCATATAAGAATCGAACTAAATGATTTCTAAGCTTTTAGTCTACATATTTGACAAGAAATTTAGAATGTTTTCTTTTCAGCCTTTATTTCCGGTTTTACTATATCTGTCAATGCCCTATAAACAGATTTCTGTTGACTTTGAACTGGCAGTTTGTTATTTTTTGTAAATTCTTTTCTAATTTCATATAGCTCCATCTGTATTTTCACAATCCTTATATCGTTATTTTTACATATCACTTCAAGGACATCATTTTATTGTCAATTATCTTGTTTTATTGTCTCATAACTTTTCCTAGAAACTTTGTCTTACTTTCTGAAAGTTTTCCTAAGTTATATACGTAAGATTTTAGCATTGTTTTCATTTGATCTTGCTTTTTATTTTTCTTCCTTTATTAATACGTAGTTTAATCCTTCCTGGGCAGGTTTCGGTGTTCATTCTTCTTAACTCTTTAGAACAGCTTGTAGGATATTTGCTATATCGCACATGTTTTGGGGGCGGTGGTTAGTGATATGCGCATTAACCGCTTCATTCAAACCTTAAATTATTTCGCTTTTAGATTATGTGTATGGTATTTTTCTTGTTTTCGGGAGGTTTTTGATGTCCATATTTTCTAAGTCCGTCAGTAATCTACGAAATGTTCTTTAGCATTCATCGAGGTTTATTCAAAGCGTAGTGTTTTGCAGTCTTCCTCTTGATCGCATTCTTTTCTTATTTTCGTTTCTATTTCTTTTAACTTCTGGACTTGTCTTCTTTTCCCGAAATTATCTCCTAGAACGTTTGATGAGAAGGTTTTTTTTTTCAGCCATGCTCATATTTAAGTTGAAATATCATTGTGAATCTTTCTTTACTTTTTTGGCTAGATCTCTGCATTCTTCCGAATCATTTTGGGATCGAAGTATAAGTCTCTTAAATCTATTTCTCTTTCTCGGCGTGTGTTTTCTTGCAGATAGATATGAGATTTAGAAGCCCCACGGTATGAATGCGTGTGGATGAGTGTGCTTCAGGCAATTTGTCTGTTGTGATTATAGTTACAGGATCGGTTTTTGCATGTTTGTCTTTGTAGTTCTCCTCTCCTGTTTTTTCTTTATCCCCCATCACTAAATTCATAAAAGATTAGATTATTTTAGTATAAAGTATAATATATATTGGACAAACATAAATTTTTTTTGCTAAATAATACAGCATGTTTAAAAGGTTAATTTAATAACCGATAACATATACATCCATCATTTTCTTAAAATTAACATGATTTTTACGGGATTGTTGTAAATGTAAAATATAAGGGACCACTATAGATTATAAATATTTGATGTGCTTACTTTTATAGTAAATAGGAAAAATCATGCCAATTTAATTTATCGCTTTCAAAGATTATCAGCATAAAAACAGAATATAATCTACTAATACGATACATATTACCATTTATAACCACAAAATTATCAATAATATACCAGCTACTAATTATAAAGAATGTTTTTTTTTGCAAATATAATTATAAAATTTATTTTAAAATTTTAGATTAAATATAGAGAAACACCTAATAATATGTTATTGTAAAAAGAAAGGATTAATACTGGATTAATTAATATGCAGTGCATTTTATGACATTTAAACTTGCATGTAAAAACCACCCTTTTCTTTTTATGTGTCACTTAAAAATATGCGCTAAAAAACTCTGATAAAAATAACAAAGATGGAATTTATTGATTTCTACTTCCAAATTTATTTTTAGATTAAAAAGATCAAACTCCATGTAAATGAATTTATGCCTAAAAAAGCCAATATAACATGTCTATTTTAATTATAATAAAGATTAAACCCCCGTAATATTTTTTTTAAGAAGACATTAAAATAAAAATATCTTCAGAAAGCATCATTTGGAAATTATCCGGTAATATTATGCATATTAGTTTAAAATCGAATCTTTTACATAATAAACACGCTTCTTGTGTTTTTTTATGACTTTTCGCTATTAAAAACTTCCTTTTTTTAGTTTTTATTTTAAATTTTTCAAAATGCTAAATGAATGTTAAAACAACGGTTATAATAGATTTCAAATTTAATAATTTAATTACTTTATGAAATAGAAATACAAATTTATATCACATAGTAACTATTTAATCTTTATTTTTTATATGAACTAGAAAAGATATATGATAAAGCTAATTTTTCTCATAGAAGAGAAATTTATATATAATACACGCATGTTATAAGTAATAAACGGAAAAAAATAAAAATATTTAAAAATGTTTTTTTATTCTCTTATTCATAGTTTTTGAATTTTTGATGATCATTTATATTATAAATACATGGCAAAATTAACCTTGTGGTAAAAATGTCAATGCAAAAAAAATATGTAGCATTGAGATATTATAAATCATTTATAATCATGGTTGGTCTAAATTCTTTTGAATAAGTTAAATTTTTTAGTAATTTATTGAATAATAAATATACTATGCATAGCAAAGTTTGTACTAGAGATGTAACTATCAAGACACGTGTAATATTTAAAAGAACGAAAAACATCAAATATAAGATTAAGATCACAAATAAAAATTAAAATGAATGTAAATTCTTGTTAATAATGTAATAGGCCATCTTTTTATAGAATTTTATGTAAATTCAGTTTATATTAATGTATAACATAAAAAAATTCATTTGCAAAGACTATTTACTCTTTTATCACATATTTCTGACAAAAATCAATTTATTAACACATAAATCAATATTTCTAAAGACAATATAATAATTTTATTTTTCTTGAACCGTATGTTATACCAAGAAAGATATAATATTCTTAAGTGACGAAATTAAAATGCGAAAGCCGCTACAATTTTTCTTTTATTTTGTGTTAAATGCTAAATCTATTGTAATAAATATGATTGGATCATTTTATATGGCCTTTTAGCGATTATATCAGATGTAAAATGATAATAGTTTTTACTAATTATCTCATTATAAGTCAAAATATTTCTAAAAAACCAAAAAAATTATTTTAGATAGCCCAAAATCGGTAATGTTATCCTAGAACTATTGTGGTAGCAGTTTAATCAATCTGATAATCTTGGTAAAAAAATAAGTCTTTTTATACATATAACCTGGAATGGTTAGTTTTTTTTTCAATACACCAATAAAAAACGTTGGTCTATTGTTTAATTGTGATTTGAAGGACTTTTGAAGCAAATTTAAAGGTTACGGAGGCAATTGAATAAATACAGAGAAAATGCAAGGTAAAATATGTGCATTATAGGAATAAAAAGTAGACCATTATCCATAGAAATTGTATATTAAGCAAGAATACACAATCGTGTCACAAGAAGGGTATACGAAATAAAAAAACACCAGCGATGTATGAAAATAGCTGGAATCAGATCAGTTGTTTAAATTAAACACAGCTTAATTTAATACGATATATTTTCAGGAAAAATAATGATTTTCATTTGATATATTGGTTTTAGTAAAAGTTCGGCTAAACAATTTAATATAAATTTGAAGGTTTCAGAATATTCGCACAAGATAATAGAATGTTAAGTCTTAAACAGACAATATAATAAAAACGATGCTATAGTTTAAAAAAATCAGCACACAACGAATGATAAAAAACTTAAAAATTTTGTGCTTGTACAATAAAAAGTATAATTGTCTTTTATACAGTTTCACTTAAATCATAAATCGGAGTTTTTTTAACAGTACTACTGCGATGCTATCAACCAAAGATCCCAAAATTTTTTAACACTTTAAGTCGACTTATAATATGCAATATAACCAAAAGATGTAAATTTTTATCGTATTTTATTAGTGACCAAGATTATAGGATATCAATATAAAGCGATCACGATAGTAGTAAGCATCGCCTTTTTTCGCAATATTTGTTGATATTAAAAAAAACAAAATATATTCCTGAATACGAAGGTGAATAATATATTTTGTATTACTTACTGAATTTTATCTAAAAATTGTTGCAAAATAAATGCATAAAAAATTGCGATAATTTAATAGAGCTGTTAAAAACAGCCCTAATATTTAGTATTGTTTGTGGGGTAACATTTAAATTTCATAAACTTCTTAAAGTTTATGCAATGCTACATCAATCAAAATAAAAGATACGATTAAGAATATATATATATATAACCATATATAAATAAAATTTAGAAGATAAAATTATATACATCATTGCCTGTAGCCTGTATTAGCATGAGGGGTACGAATTACACTGCATTACACGGAAATAAACTGTGCGATGTAACAAAACTAAAGCTTATAAGCCATATATACATAAATAAAAAACAAAGTTCAGATATAAATATAGAAAAATGTTACGAGTTCTCATATACGGCAGCAAAGAACATATACAAATTTGACGCATATATTTTGCAGTTAAATAGCTATATCGACAGTATGAGTCGTTTTATAAGCTAAAAATCTCATTTCTGCATACAAATCCCAGATGAATTAGTTAATTGCCAGTATGATTTGTATTTCTGCATAAAATTAATAAAAAAACGAATAGGTTGAATTTTTCAGGAATTAAAACACAAGAGATGACATTTCAGGCGCAATTATTTAATTATATTGGATAGAATACTTCATATGTCTATAATACTTTAAAAGCAGATCTTAGATGATTGATGAATACAAACTATTTTAAAAATATTATTAAAATTTGTGCAATTTTATAAATTTTGAGAGACTGAAGCAAAATCTATTTCATTTAATCAATGTATAGCATTCATTATGCACAAAAAGAATGCAAAAAAATTATTTGTAAACCTGGAGTTGCCTTATTATAATAAAAATGACATATAATCTTAATTTTTATGAAAAAAGCAACAAGAAAAAGTTCTTCGTAAATATTGTCCGCTAGAGGATTGTCGAGTCAACACAAATAGTGATGAATACCAATTCTGCATTTTTAAGAATCATATTCTATTGTTTTATTTTTGAGAGAAGAGGACAAGATGATTTTTTAATATCATTTTAATGATCAATTGCAATAAAACATTTGCCTTAAATTCTCCAAAACTATCATTTTTTACATTTTAATTTATTCATCATGGGAAGAGGCATGGTAAAATAAACTTTATTCTACATTATGGCGATGTTGCAAAGGGTTCTTACTTTTTTTTCACTTCTGTTTCAACAAGCTTATATATCAGACAAAAAAATAGATGACAGATTTTATTAAATAAAAATTTTGCACCATAGTTTTTTTAGTATGAATGAAAACGCTAAATAATTATATTTGTTTATACAATAGAAAAAAATTATTCTACTAATTTATATAATCGCACTATTATACTTAGACTCATAAAATAAACACCTTTTAATTTATAATATTTGTTCTATTTTGCTTGTAATCGATCTCGTGACCATTGTATTTAAAATAAATAAATCTTAGAGACCATTAATAGTATGATTTTTTTTAGATTGGTTTGATGTCATTAGCCTTAGATTTCTATAAATACCTCATAAAAACAACGATCATAGATTTTTTATTTTTTAGTATTAACAATTCTGAGATTTAAGGGACAATTATTATATATTTTTAATATTTATCCCACTATTAACTTAAAAATAACCAATATTTTTATATTTTCTGTGACAAAAAGGTTTTACTTAAAATAATTGGAGCAGAAATCTTCCCGGAAAATATAAAAAAAATATTTAGTCTACTGTATTCCACTGATAAAAAAAAACATCCAACAGCCTTCTATACAATTTTATTACACCCAAAATCTACAGTTTTAACATGTAAATGACTGTGTTTACCTAGTTACTAAGCAGATTTATGTCGTTGTTTTCCCGTAGCAAAAACTATACACTTAAAAGCTAAAATTTCTTCTATTCGAATTAGATGAAGATTTTTTTGCTATTTAAGGGTTTTTTTATATACAGAATTAAACAGTATAGATAGGGACAATTTTTTTTTGTTTTTTTATATGGTTTGCCTTTTCACAAAAATAATATCCTAAAATATCAAATGCAAAACATTTTTATGTACAAAATAAATACAAATTTTTATCTGATATAAATTTCGCAATTTTTAAATCCCCTTTTCGTATAAACTTGTTGCATATCAAGATTATGAGAAGGCTGAATATTTTACATTTTTCATAGAATTCCTGCTTTAATGGTGAAAAATTTACTTGCTGTTAATTCAAAAATCGGATTATATACATATTTACAATATAGTAATAATAAATTAAGAAAGAAGCCAATAAATTATATTTACAGTGGGAGGTGCAAAACGACATTCTATAATTTTTGGGCTGAAATTTAATACCATTTTTAAAAGAATTTTTTTCGGCATACATTACGTCTTCTTAGACCTTTTTAATGCTTTTTTTAATGTAGTAACTATATTTTCACAATTTATTTCGCCATAAATTATATATCTTAGCTTTATTTTTTAATTAAAAAAACACCGGATATAATTTAAAAACAATTTTACAAGGTTCATAGAACAAAATGTAAAATTTTACTGCATGTAGGAAATATTTATTTAAAAAATAAATAAAAAATTTATAGTTTTAATATACTTAATTGCGAATTTTACATTTCCAAAATATAAGAACCATTCAAAACATATGAAATAAAAACGATTGATTATGGTAGAGTGAAAAAAACAAAAGAATTTAAATAAATTAGTAAAAAAACTATAAAGCACAATAGATTTTATCTGAAGATACTTTAACATCAGCCATAAAAAAATGTATTTTTTTTTAAATTACAAAATATCATAAAATAAAATTTAATTAAAAAGTATATTTTTTGAAAATTTGATGCACGCCTTTTAAACAATTAAATCACTAAATATTTTTTTTCTATTATGATAACTTTTATACTAGATTCAAGTCTTGTAATCTGTGTTCATACACGGTTTTTCAACCTTTTGTCACATCGGAATTAAACACAAAAAAAATCAATTGGTAATTTATTTTGATTATAGATTTCTGCGCACACATTTATTTTTGATTTTTGTTTATATACACTAGATTTTTGTTTATTGTGCTCTAGAATAAAACTAGAAAAGAAAATTTGAAAACACTTTTTCGAATAATCGTTTCTTTATAGAACCATCAAAATCTATATTTTTCAGATATTTATAGTCTTTTTATTTTTTATATTGAAAATTTCTGTAAAATTTTAACTTGTGTTTTATGTAATATTCTGTTATTTATTGATTTATTTGATTCACCTTTTGCTTTTAAATTTTAATTAGTAATTTTGTGAATGACGCTTCAATTTTTCTTTTCTCAAACTAAAAAAATTCGGAAAATTTATTTTCATTTTTTCGGACTTTTCATCGTCTTTATTTCTAAGAACATTTAATTTATTTCAATTATTTAGTAAATATGCATTTTATTTATAATTTTTTAGCACTATAATATCAATATAATAATCACTATATACCATTACAATTTTTTTACTGCAAAGTAATAAAATTATGTCGAAAAATTATATATAATGGATTTTTCGGATCTCACTATTTAGATTTTAAACACAATCAGACCACAAAAAAACGTAATTTAACAGTACATTATATAATATAACCCATTTAATTTGTAATGGCAATGTATATCGTTGTGTTTTTTTTGCATGATAATACAACATGAAACTTTTTGCTCGGATTTCTAAGTCTTTGGATTGGCTTAAATTGATGATTTTTGTAAAATAAATATAAAAATAATCCTTTTCTGTGAATTATTTATTTTATCAAAACGTAATCCGACTACTTTCAACACACAATAAAGCAAAAAATTTGATTATCAAAGAAGTGCAATAAATTGGAAAGGCACGGTAAGCGAATCTAAATTATGCACAAGAAGTTTATAAAAAACCATTTATTTACAAAAATCATAGCAAAATTTACTTTAAAATTTAATTTTATTCACAAATGATATAAAAAAATTCATCGGGGTATTAGATTACATCAAAAGTACCGTTTCAACACATAGTTATCGAATTAAGAACTTTGAATAAGTTTTATTTTATGGTTTTATGGTTTCTAAAAGAATCTTGAATTTCTATATCTACATTGGGAATTTATTTACATATGAGCAATATAAAAATCTTATACGACATAAATATAAATTTGGCATCCAAATTTTTGTCTTTGACCATAAGCTAAAATTTAATTATATCAAACTAATGTATCCATAGGCATTG
This sequence comes from Rhyacophila brunnea, assembly GCF_057557595.1. Classification (NCBI taxonomy): domain Eukaryota; kingdom Metazoa; phylum Arthropoda; class Insecta; order Trichoptera; family Rhyacophilidae; genus Rhyacophila; species Rhyacophila brunnea. The sequence goes on from NW_028232940.1 coordinate 59,358, forward strand.
ATGAATATTATAAATTTTTTTCTGTGTTTTTACTAATTACGATGCTAGTCAAAACTTATTTTCAATACTGCATAAGCCAGAGTCTTTTTTAATAAAAACCGGTGAATTTAGTAAACATTAATTTAACAACATACATCACAAAAATTTGGTATTTATTAGCGGGGTTTGATTTATATAGACCCGCCTGAGTCCCTCATAAATATATCAAGAAATTAAATGTAAAACATGTTCGAAATCATCTACATGAAAGAATCTATAAATTTTTTTTGCCCGAAAAATTATATTGAGGCTATCATTTATAGAATCAACTTTTATAAATTTTAAGAGGGTCTAGAAAGGTTTTCTTCATGAAAAACAATAAATATTATTGTATATTTAATCAGATAATGTGACCGAAATACTTTAGGAAATATCTGGTGGTTTTCTCATTGAATTCCGTATGCTTTTTTTGTAGACAAATATGTTTCGCTAATTAAACCATAGCAATGATTTTCTGACAGCATATTATGAGACATTATATAGATAAACTTTTAAATACGCATTTAGAGTATAATATATATAAAAAAAAGAACACGCGATATTTAAATAAAAATGTTTATAAATAATTACAGAAGTTCAGTGTAGTTATAGAATTTAGAAAATAATTATATTGCTATAAATATATATTATCAGCAAGGAATCCCTGTACACAAAATTATCGTGTATGTGGCATTATTGCAGGCAGAAAAAACATATAAATTAAGTTGTTTAATGCTATTAATATTTATTGTTAATATAAAGTTATTTTTATGTTTTATATTTTACAATAAAGGTTGTGATTCAAGCGTTGTTATTTGAATGCTGGTCCTTTCAATGAAAAAATTTAACGAATATATTAAATCAAGCATTTTATATTGTTACATATATATATGATCCTTTGAATTCAAATACAAATTTTGTGTTGATAACCAAAGAAACACTCCAAACTATAATTTTTTAATATCATAAAAAAATAAATTCCAATTGAATTTATTTAGTTTATTTATGTTTTCCTTCTATAACTTTTGTGAAGTTCGCTTTATACTAATAGGAACTATTGCTTAACTGATACGTCTCTCTGTGGAACTCCCCCAGCACTCATTGTCACCCGTAATCACCGTAGATTCCCTTTCTCATAGGCGGCAGTCATTATGTGGAGGGAATGAGATTCTGTCTACTGTGCATCGCTTAGAGTTACAAGCTACAACCACACTCTACGCTTAACTATATCCTTGATGAACGGTGTGGGATATTTTTCATTCTTAAGGCACAGTTCAACGGCTCAAACTGCAACCTCCTATTTCTCATGGCTTTCAATGCTATATGATTTATCTTTTGTGTATCACTGGCCGCCTCCTTGGGTATTTTTCTTTAGAGTAAATTCTTTTGGAATATAGTGGGGTAAGTGGAACCCGCGACCCCTCACAGAGGGGCCCAACTTGTAAACCACACAACCATACCACCCTTTTATATTCATATATATAGACTTATTTTTAATTCATGTGTTGATTTTCTTTTTATAAATTCCATCTATTTAGACGTGGTCAGCTCATTGGGAATATTACACGACTCCTTGATACATATTTTGACACCTTCCTCTGATATACCTCCATAAACTAATCTAAATCTCTCAAATGGGATGACTTTTCACATTAAAAAAACTATAATTATGCATAATTTTCTGATTTATTCTTGAGATAGCATAGCTTTGCAAAAAAAAAGTTCAAGATTTAATAATTTAAATGTGTTATGTTGTTTTTTTCACAACAATTGGCTTTAACAAAATTGATCTACTTGAAAAATTGTTCACTTTAAAATCAAAGATCACATTTTGTGATATTATAGTAAAAATATAAAAATAAGATACGGTAACTACAATTATATATCAACGAGATTTAAAATTCTCTAGCCACACTAATTAATAATATATTTAATATGAAAAACGTGAAGCATATTTTTAAAGCATGTAAATAGTGTCATATGTGATGACTTGGGATGGGGTGGTCACAAAATAATATAATAAATATGTTAAGGAGTTAATAGACCCATACGAACAAGAAGCATACATGCAAGCTCTCACACTTCGCAAGACACTTGAACTCATCTCATTTGAGAGAAGAAGAGCTGTTGATGAAGAAGATCAGGTAAAGGTGTCAAAAAATGCATCAAGGAATTGTGTAATATTCCCAACACGCTGACTACGTCTAAATAGATAAAATCGATAAAAAGAGAATTAACCCATAAATAAATATCTAGGTATTTAAAGCATGCAATAGTTCAAATTTGATTTTAAAAACATATAAAAACCAGTTTTTACAGTTTGATCATATTTTTTTGAATTTATCATCTAATTATACGTTAAATATATATTTTTACTGGTTTTTAGGCTTAAAATTCTAACCACTAATTCATTTTATAAAATTTTTTAAAAAATTTTGCTTACGATCATTTTATCATAGATAGAAGATTCAAGGCAAAAAAAATTAAGCTTAGCGGAAAAACTGGGAATTTTAACATATATATTAAAGAGTTACGAATGTCAACAGAAACTCAAACATAAACACAAATAATAGGATGAGGGAAACACTTTAATATTTAAGTCTTGAGCTTAGAAGATGTATTGAGGAAGACTGTAAAGATTGTGGGCTTATAAAAAGAATACAAAAAATCTGTAATATATAGCAATCTAAAATTTCATTTGAAAAAATTAAAAGAGTTAAAATTAAATGAATGCATAAATTAATATTTTATTCGATATTTATTCTTGAGTGTAGAAGATGCATCGAAGAATACTTAAAGGATGATGTGCTTGAAAACAGTATTTTACAATACTGTAATATAGAGCAATCTAAAATTTTAGTGTAAAAAGATATTAATAATTGAAATCAAAAAAACACATAAATAGATACATTATTTTGATATATACTGAATTTAACATCTAATCTGATGATTTTTCCATCACTAAGTTTAATCCCATTGATGAATAGAACTTTCTCAGATAACAATACAATTTAAAATTACGAACAATTGATGCGTTTAACCCCCTTTATATGTTGATAGATCGAATCCGCGCAAGTCTTAAACCGACTCTTCCTATTTCGACGAATAAAACTGAAGAATCGAAAATTTCAAATTCAAACTACACTCCACCACTTTAAACCAAGAACTATAATCTCAAATCATTAGAACTTACAACTACAACCTCATACGTACCAGTTGACCCAAATACACTTGGTCTTGTTTACATGATACGAATATTCCATAGCACAAAATCTCTTTACACCATAATTGTTCCAGACAATACACTTATAGCCACATTAATTAGTTTTATGTCATCTAAGCTCGGCGGTGGTTTGGAAAATTCCTTTTTATACTTCAATAATCAGATATTTAGTGAAAATATTGGTGAAATATCATCACTGGTATATGATCTAAACCTCGGCAACGATGTTGTAATTGATCATCCTCGATATCCTTTGGGCCAGATAGATCTTCAGATTGATTCAGACCTTCTTTTTTTCAATGGTATGGCAAAAGTTTATGATCTAAAAGTTTCCACCATTCGATCTTCATATTATTCATCAACACCACCTATTTGTGTCGTAAAAGATTTTTCATGTAAGATTGTGCTGTGTTAAGGATGTAATAAGAATCTGAGCTCGATATTGGTGATTGATGATCCTATTTTGCCTGAAGATGACAAGTATCTATGCAAATCTTGCTTTAATGAGATTTTTTTGGGAGCTGATGGAAAGTTGAAGTATCCTTATATGGTATATAAGTACACGTAAATGAATAAAATTTGAATAGTAAGCTTGATCCAATTTTTTAGAATATAATATATAGTTTAAAGGGTTTGTATATTTTTACCGTGATTATATTTAAGTATTTATTTTTCATCATTCCAACTGAATGGCTTATATACTTAAAATATTCAATACCTTTGTTTTTTTTAATGATATTTATATGTTAAAACTTCATGAAAATAGTTACTTTTAAACAATTGTATATAATTGTGCATTTAATAATTATGAACCTCTGTTTTTTTGTAATTAATTTAAAAGTTAAAACAAAATTAAAATAGCTCTTTTTTGGACATTTTGTTAGAATAATTCCGTGATAATTTACATCCGCCAATTTTTTATCTAATATTTTTAGGGGTTTTTTTTGTTTATTCATGAGACTTATAATTTTTTAGCTATTTAGTCTTAATCAAGCTAAATTTTAGAATACTCGATAGAACAGATTAGGCGGACACTTCTTTCCAACTCGTATCTTTACAATTTCTTCAAACCCCTTTTTACTTCCAGATCATTAGTTCGAGTATCCTCCTCAATTGTATTGTTTGTGTGCATGTTTCTGAATCGGTTGATATTCTCAACTTTTATTCACGACTAATAGTATTTTTATACTGTATCGTCCCGATTTTCAGCGGTTGTTACTATTCGTGTTATGCATTTGTAGATAAGAGAATATAGATGGATTATAACTTTATAAAAATTATATTTTCTTTAAAATTCAGCATTTATTATTTGGAATGCTATTTTTGTATCGCATAATAAGTTATAACTTTAAAAAATTATACTTTCTTATAAATTTTTGTTTTTAGATCTAAAAATATCGAGCAATTACTTTTTTGATTTACTCTTGATGGGTTATAACTTTATAAAAATTTTACTTTTCCAATACCTCAGAAATTTATGCAAATTTAATTTTTTATTTGTGGGTTAAGTTTCTTTTTATTAATTTTTCCGAAGAAACCCATTGGAAAATTGGACAACTCCTTGATGCATCTTTTGACACCTTTATCTGATCTATCCTCATCAACTCCTCTTGTTATCTCAAATTAGGTGATTTCAAGTGTCTTGATGAATATAATTTATATCATATATTAAAACATAAAATATTTTATACTTGCCCCAATCAAAAGTCACATTTTAAAATTTTCCAGAACAATGATCGAATAAAATTCAAATTCTTTATTGTTAAATAATTTAATAATTATATTTATCACAGGTAATATTTAAAGGTTTTTATAAATAATAATAAATATTAAACTTTTATTGTCGCCTATTTATGTTAAAAAAAATCTTCAAGTTTATTTTATTGGTGATGTCTAAAATACCCCTTTATGATAATAAAACTTATTAACACAAATTCAACGACTAAATCATAATTAAAAGAGTTCTAAAAAAATTAAAAGCATTTTATATTGGTAAAACAATAAATATCATTTTTTTTGGATATTATTGCCGCTATATTGTTTTCAAATGTAATAAATAAATTTCTATTTAAAAAAAGGAGACCAATAATAATAAGGTGATTTTTTAGAGAAATCATTAAAGCTGTTGAAGAAATAAATACCAAGAATATATTTTTTATTCAGACAAATAAATCCATAATTCAAAAATCTTAAAAAAGCAATATATATCTATTTTATTCGTACTTTATATATTTCTATAAAAAAGCTCTGTCTTTTCTAGTATTCAGGTGTTAATTTTTTTTTAGATTTTGACCCTCTATATAATTATAAAATATTTTTGAAATTTTGATATCTTGATATTTTAAAGTTGATAAAAATGAATGTGTATTTTTTTAAATGATTTATCTTACGCTTAGTTAAGAAATTGATATAATATTTATAAAAATTCGGAATTTTATCTTTACCTAAAAATAGTTTATTATTGCAACATTATTTCTCTTTTTTTTTAAAACTTTTTGTTTGTATAATATTAGATTTTTATAAAATTTATCTGTAAAAAAAAGAGACGAAGTATCGTGAAAATGGCTACATTTATATTAAATAGAACTAAAAATCAAAATTCCAATTCGACGTTTCAAAAGTTTAGGCCTATTATATAGTAAGGATTTTACTGCTATAATACAATATCAAACTTTAAATAAATTTGGAGAAATAAATGCACATGGATATAATTTATGTACATTAAATAAGTTTACTAGCGAAAAAATATCTATTAACAGAATAAACTTTATTTATCTGCGCTGTGTCCGAGTTTTTTTGTAAGATCAATATAAAATAAAGTTATCTTAACATTTTATTTAGCCCGTGAATATTTTGCTGAAAAAGTATATAGAAAACCAAAAAGTTTTCTTTGGTGCAAAGAAATCCCTAAAAAAATAGAAATAATATTTTATTTCACAATATCTTTATACAAATATTTTCTATACATTTGTTTTGAATCATATACGTCTTTATAGTTTAGATGCCCTAAATTCATTCGCAATTTTTCTATTAGACAAACGCCCGTAACAAAAATCCAAAAATTTATGATTGAAAATATACAGAATTTTCAGAATTTTTGAAATCATATATTTTTTTCTGCGCAATTTTTATATATTTCAAATAAAAAATTGCCACACATTAATTTTTTTGATCATAAATGGTATCGAATATAAATTTCATGAGATTGTCCTAATATCTGTAGCTATTTTCTCTACCTAATATTGCGATTTATGTTTATTTCACGATTTTCTGTATTTATACCTTCCATATATCATATTATGTAAAATTTTTATTTTTATGATGATAGGGGGTCTTTGTTTATTTTCTGTTGTATGAAGAAGGCAAGACGGGTGTGTTAGCAAAAAAATCTTTTACATAATAAATCCGATATTTACCAAACTATTAGACTAAGGAGTTGGAAGGCATTAAATCCTTTAAAGTTATTTGAATTTTGAAGCAAAAACAATTATAGTAATAAATTATCAAAAATGATCTTACAAAAATATCGACAGTTTATAAGATTGTTCCCACATATGTCAAATTCTTAGATCAAAAATCATAAATTATCTTGTGATGCTCAAGAATACATCAAATTTCAATTTATGATGGATAGGGCAATTTAAAATGATTTAAAAAACGTAAAACTAACATTCAAGGCTCATGCATATAAACATTGTATTAGTGGGAATTTAGCCTTTCCTCAATTCGTTAATTTGAATTTAACATTCAAAAATATTGTACATAATGCATTATGTTACTTACAGAGTATTATCGGAAAATATGTGTTTTTTTCGTGGCATAACATTCAATTAAATTACCGAAATTTTCTACTACTCTTAAATTTCTATTTTTATATATCATAAATTAGTTTATCTCCATAGTGTTTTTAAAATTTTGTAACGCGCTTTAGATCTTAAAATTTTTGTTATATGAATTACCATGTACATATAGAAACGAAAATAGTCAAAGCCCATACGAGTTACGCAAAGCATGCAGTACTATATTGATTTATATTATAATAATTGACTTATTCTAATTATATATATTATACAGCGAGTTACCGGTTTTTTGGTATGCGTAAACGCACAGATTTTTGAGCAGCAATAATTGACTTAAACTCGCTGTTAAGCGACGATAAAAAAAATATTAAACAGCAAAAACTTTGCGTTATATATTATTATGCAAGATTCCATCACAGGTTCCCGATATTGTTAATAGTATACAAATAATCTGTATAAGTTAAATATTTCATAAATATGTACTTTTGTGGCTTCAAGCCTTTATTTTTATATGGTTTATAAGTCAGTATTATTTTATTTGATTACATATAAATTAAAAATGCCAGATATTCATTTTTCTATGCCATAGTTCAAAATCCATTTCTAAAACTTTAATATAAAAATTTTAGAACAATGATGATTTTTAGAAAAGCAATCCATTGTAACTTTAAACATTTCATCATATAGAAATTTAAGAAATTGAAAGTAAATATTTTTTTAGAGAAAGTGATCTGATTGTATAAAGCTCTTATATAAAAATATTAGAAAAGATGTCCAGGTTTTATAAGAGTACAGCCGTTATAATTTATACCCATATGTAAATAATAATTATGATGACTGGTTTTTTATGCTTAATTCTAATAAAAAAAAATAATCTACCAGATAAAAATTAAGAAGAATATGCCATTAAAAAAAGTAATTTGGCTAAATATTTATGTTTAAAAATGCAATTCATTTTTTTATATGTGAAACAGAAGAAAAAAATTCTTAATAAAATTATGATTTTATTAATTTTTTTAGCAACGCGTAAGGCATCAATTTGAATGCCTTTGTCTCAGGTTATCCAGAAATTGCTAAATACTACTTGAATCTCATAAAAAGAAACAAGAAAAAGATGACAAATAGCGATAAATACGATTGCATTGATTGTGTATCTTTTCAATGTTAAAATACCTCGAAGCTCATAAATCTGAAGGAACATCTTAATAATTTGGACTGCACAAATAGAATAAATTATGAACACTAACAGTAAATAAGACCCAGAAAAAAGAAATTTTAAAATACTGGCTATGATAGAGCCAATAAAAAACATAAAAGTAAACACACTTCTAAAGACAAATTCCCCCCTAAAAAGGTTGTATTCTGCTTCAGTTAAAATTTTTGAACTGGTTAATGAATTTGATAAATCCAAATTTTCGGCTTCTAGTGATTTTTTCAGCCCTAAATTACATGAATCTGTGATGCAATACTTATTTTCGCTTATTATTATAATCTTATCTGCAGAAATCGTTTGTTCAGTTGCTATAAGTGGTTTATATTTTGCAATGATATCATGTTTGCTTAACAAGTTCATATTTTTATATGCTTTGTCATTTATATATCTTTTCGATTTCTTTTTTGGGGTGACAGTTTTAAAACATAACTTTGATGTTCATAAAGTAGTTTTATGTATTCATTTATATGACATTTAGAATATATTTGCTTTCAAACATCTTATCTTTATTAAGAAAAGGATTTTTTGCATTGAAAAATCCGATGTTTTACTGTATTAACTTCTGTTTTCTCAAATACAATTTACTGTTACCTTCTCAAAAAATATACAACGATATAGGACATTTATATGATAGTTTTATGTTAACAAGAATCAATAATAACGCGTATTCTGCATTATATTTGTATATTGTGTCATAATAATATTTTAGAGTAAATTAAATATTAGTCTTATTTTCCTATTTTTTAAGAAAGCATATTTCTTAAAATTTAGTTATCTTATTTAAATATCAAGTTCTTCTCTTTAATACATCTTAAATGGTTTGATATTATCTATAAATAGTAAGTGATAAATTTACGTAGTTTTTTCAATTAAATTATGTAGCCTATGACCTGAAAAAAAGATATAAGTTGTGTTTCATGAAAAATTTTATGGTAAAATGGAAGCGGCGTTCAAAAATAATTTTGTATTTGAGAAAAATTCTTGTTAAGAAGATTACTTGATGCTTTCCACAAATACACTTTTGACACCAGATCTATAAATAGCAATACTTATTGCATATTTCTTTATGATAAGTGAATCTATACTCACATACAGCAATCATTCGAGTAAATCAGAAATTTTCATTTTAAATAAATGGAAAAATAAATAATTTTCCGTTATTTAACTTGTGAACAATAAAAATACATGTTTACTTTATATAAAAAAATTTAGAATAATATCGAATTGATGTTTTTTACATCATCACGGATTTTTATTTATAGCCTGTAGTCAACGATCAGAAAAAATGTCATGATTTGGGCTCATTATTTTGTATCGGAGAACAAATAAAAGCCCATAATTGGCATTTTTATTGAGTTAAACATTTTTATAAAATTTTTAAAACTATTATAAAGACACTTGAACTCATCTCATTTGAGAGAAGAAGAGCAGTTAATGAAGATAGATCAGGGAAGGTGTCAAAAGATATATCAAAAGGTTGTGCAAAATTCCCAATGAACTGGCCACGTCTAAATAGAAAAAATCGATACTAAAAACATAACTCAGAAATAAATTGCTTCTCTAAGAACTTATAGAATTTATGCATAAAATAATTTCACAAACTTGCTTTTTTTGATATAGTCTTGATGAATTATAACTTTATAAAAATTATGCTTTCTCGAAAATATGTAATTTAGTGTCTAATAATTTTGAACACTTGCTTTTTTTGAATAGTCTTTATGGGTGTTATATAACTTTATGAAAATTTTACTTTCTTTAAAATTTTATATCTAATAATTTCGAGCAATTGCTTTTTTTTACTCTTGATCGGTTATAACATTATAAAAAATATTATTTTCTCTAAGACTTCATAGCATTTATGAGAAAAATAATTATTTTATAGGTTTATTTTATTCTATTTAAAATTGTTCAAGCAAAACTTAAGATTTCCCTTTATACTATATTTATATTTTTACTTCCTATAAACCCCATTAAATTACAATTTTCATGCTTATCTTCTTACTTAAATAATTAAAAGACAAAATTTTTGTTCATATTCCATCGTTTGTGAATATAATAAATTCTAATCGAATTTAGTTTATTTATATATGTTTTACTTCTATTACTTTTAGGAAGTTCGCTTTATACTTATAGGAACTATTGCTTAACTGATAAGTCTCTCTGTGGAACTCCCCCAGCACTCATTGTCATCCGTAATCACCGTAGATTCCCTTTCTCATAGACGGCAGTCATTATGTGGAGGGAATGAGATTCTGTCTACTGTTTGTCGCTTAGAGTTATAAGCTACGACCACACTCTACACTTACCTAATTCCTTGCTGAACGGTGTGGGATCTTTTTCATTTTGGAGGCACATTTCAACGGTTTACACAGCAACCATCTATTTCTCATGACTAACAATGCTTTATGGTTTATCATTTGTTGTTCACTGGCCCCCCCCCCTTGGGTATTTTTCTTTAGAGTAGATTTGTTTCGGAAATTAGTGGGGTGGGTGGAAGTGGAACCCGCGACTCCTCACACTTGGATCCGACTTGTAAACCACTAAACCATACATCCCCCGTGAATTTAATAAATAGTGTATATTTAAAAATTAAATATTTTATACTTGTCCCAATCAAAATTTACATTTAAAAATTGACCAGAACAATAATCGATGAAAATGAAATATAGTTATTGTTAAAAAATTATAATTTATCATAGATAAAAAAAAAGATGTTTTAAAATAGGTGATAATAAATTTTATAATTTTATTATCACCTATTTCATGTTAAGCAAACTCTTTGAGTTTATAATGATGGTGACATCTCAAATACCCCTTTATGATAATAAAACCTTTTTAACACAAATTCAAAGATTAATTTGTATTTAAAAGAGCCTTACAAATTTACAGACATTTTAGATATGGTAAAACGATGCATAAATTTTTTTTTTCTTATATTGCCGTAATATTGTTTCAAGTATAATTAAAAAAATTTCGATTTAAAAAAAAGTAGACCAATAATTAACAAAAGATTTTAACGTGGATTTTATGAAGAACCCACTAAACAGTTGAAGAAATGGATGCCCAAAACTATATTTAATTAAGATAATGAAATCCGTAATTCAAAAATCTTAAAAGAGTATTATTTATTTTTTTTGCATCAGGATATTTCTATATTAGATTCCGTCTTTTCTAGTATCCAATTGTTAGTTTTTTTGATTTTTCACGCTGTATATATATTAAAAGATTTTGCAAATTCGATATTATTTTTTGATACAAATCGAAAATGTATTTATATTATCAAGTTGAAATGGGTGAAAC
>NW_028232941.1:2500-20000 GCF_057557595.1 Rhyacophila brunnea
ATATAATATTGATATTTCATAATAATATAATATGATGGATGTAAAAAAAAAAGATTTTTTTTTTATTTATTTAAATTAGCTTAGGTTAGGTTAGGTAAGGTTTATTTTAATTTTTTTTTTTTTTTTTTTTTTAATTCTTCGTTATATATATAATGTTAATAATATGATGGATGTAAAAAAAAAGATTTTTTTTTTTTATTTAAACTAGCTTAGGTTAGGTTAGGTAAGGTTAGGTTAGGTTAGGTTAGGTTAGGTTAGGTTAGGTTAGGTTAGGTTAGGTTTGGTTAGGTTAGGTTAGGTTAGGTTAGGTTAGGTCAGGTTAGGTTTATGTAAGGTTAGGTTGGGTTTAGTTGGCGAACGAACGTCGTCGACGAGAGCGCCGTTTAAAGCGAGACATCGCCGTTTCGGCCGTCGACGACGCACGAGAGGGCCGCTTAGAGCGCGACACGTGGCCCGCCTGGCGAGCTAAATCGTCGTGCATCGTGCACTTCACGTCCGACTCTCGCCGGTTCGGCGGCGTGCGTATTATGACGATATTATGTTATCGACATGTCAACGGTATATGATATCTATCATAATAATATATGTTGGATGAAAAATAATGAAAAATTATTTTAACATCAAATTTTACCGCTAGAACTCGCCCTCGCGCTTTACTTACCTATTCCTATGTTGAACGTCGAAATGAAGACAATGAAATATTCTTTCAGGTGAGGCGTATCGGGCGCATTTAAAATGATCAGTGACACGCTCGTTGATCACGTTTATGCCCTATAACGATATGATATTGATATTTTTTTATGGTATTCATCATAATAATAAATGATGTATGAAAAAAAAAATTGGTTAGTTTAGGTTAGGTTAGGTCACGTTAGGTATGATTAGGTTAGGTTAGGTTAGTTTTTGTTTAGGATAGGTTAGGTTAGTTTTTGTTTAGGTTAGGTTTGTTTTTGTTTAGGTTAGTTTTTGCTTAGGTTAGGTTAGTTTTTGTTTAGGTTAGTTTAGGTTAGGTTAGGTTAGTTTAAGTTAGGTTAGGTTAGTTTTTGTTTAGGTTAGGTTAGGTTAGTTTTTGTTTAGGTAAGGTTAGGTAAGGTTAGATTAGGTAAGGTTAGGTTAGGTTTAGTTTAGGTTAGGTTGTGTTAGGTTAGGTAAGGTTATGTTAGGTTATGTTAGGTTAGGTTAGGTGAGGTGAGGTTAGGTCAGGTCAGCGAACGGACGTAGTCGACGAGAGCGCAGCTTTTAGCGAGACATGGGCCCTCCTGGCTAGCTAAATCTGCGTCCCTCCGGCATGTCAAGTAGACGATGCCGGCGGGACGCAGATTTAGCTAGCCAGGAGGGCCCATGGCTCGCTTAAAGCGGCGCTCTCGTCGACTACGTTCGATCGCTAACCTGACCCAACCTCACCTCACCTAACCTAACCTAACATAACCTAACATAACCTTACCTTACCTAACACAACCTAACCTAAACTAAACCTAACCTAACCTAACCTTACCTAATCTAACCTTACCTAACCTAACCTAAACAAAAACTAACCTAACCTAAACTAACCTAATCTAACCTAAACTAACCTAACCTAACCTAACCTAACCTAACCTAACCTAACCTAACCTAACCTAACATAATATTACCTAATTTTTTTTTTCATACATCATATCTTATCATGATGGAAAAAAAAATTAGAAATTTAAAAAAAAAAAATTAACCAAACAAATTACCAAAATATATATTCGCAATTCGCAATTCGAAATTTCAAATGAAAGATTAAACCTAAAGAGAATCGTCAATTTTGCCTTTTGTAGTGATATTTCGGTCACGCGGTCGGTAGTACGGCGCTTTATCAATACTATGCTACATTTTGTTTGGCACTCTTGACGGTTTGCGAACGAAGTACGAGACCGCGGCTTAAAGCGAGACATGCATCGACGACGCACGAGAGCGCGACACGTGGCCCGCCTGGCGAGCTAAATCGTCGTGCATCGTGCACTTCACGTCCGCCTCTCGCCGGTTCGGCGGCGTGCGTATTATGACGATAATATGTTATCGATATATGATATCTATCATAATATTGTATGATGGATGAAAAAAAAATGTTTTTTTTTTTTCAATTTAAATTAGATAGGGTTTAGGTTAGATAAGGTTAGGTGAGGTTTATTTAAATTTTTTTTATTTCTGCTTTTATTGAATTCCTTGGTTTTTCGTACGAGGGTTATTACTTCACTATTACATTGTTCATATTTCATTTACATTATTAACAGTACGGCGCTTTATCAATACTATGCTACATTTTGTTTGGCACTCTTGACGGTTTGCGAACGAAGTACGAGACCGCGGCTTAAAGCGAGACATGCATCGACGACGCACGAGAGCGCGACACGTGGCCCGCCTGGCGAGCTAAATCGTCGTGCATCGTGCACTTCACGTCCGCCTCTCGCCGGTTCGGCGGCGTGCGTATTATGACGATAATATGTTATCGATATATGATATCTATCATAATATTGTATGATGGATGAAAAAAAAATGTTTTTTTTTTTTCAATTTAAATTAGATAGGGTTTAGGTTAGATAAGGTTAGGTGAGGTTTATTTAAATTTTTTTTATTTCTGCTTTTATTGAATTCCTTGGTTTTTCGTACGAGGGTTATTACTTCACTATTACATTGTTCATATTTCATTTACATTATTAACAGTACGGCGCTTTATCAATACTATGCTACATTTTGTTTGGCACTCTTGACGGTTTGCGAACGAAGTACGAGACCGCGGCTTAAAGCGAGACATGCATCGACGACGCACGAGAGCGCGACACGTGGCCCGCCTGGCGAGCTAAATCGTCGTGCATCGTGCACTTCACGTCCGCCTCTCGCCGGTTCGGCGGCGTGCGTATTATGACGATAATATGTTATCGATATATGATATCTATCATAATATTGTATGATGGATGAAAAAAAAATGTTTTTTTTTTTTCAATTTAAATTAGATAGGGTTTAGGTTAGATAAGGTTAGGTGAGGTTTATTTAAATTTTTTTTATTTCTGCTTTTATTGAATTCCTTGGTTTTTCGTACGAGGGTTATTACTTCACTATTACATTGTTCATATTTCATTTACATTATTAACAGTACGGCGCTTTATCAATACTATGCTACATTTTGTTTGGCACTCTTGACGGTTTGCGAACGAAGTACGAGACCGCGGCTTAAAGCGAGACATGCATCGACGACGCACGAGAGCGCGACACGTGGCCCGCCTGGCGAGCTAAATCGTCGTGCATCGTGCACTTCACGTCCGACTCTCGCCGGTTCGGCGGCGTGCGTATTATGACGATAATATGGTTAGGTTAGGTCAGGTTAGGTTTATGTAAGGTTAGGTTGGGTTAAGTTGGCGAACGAACGTCGTCGACGAGAGCGCCGTTTAAAGCGAGACATCCTTCGACGACGAGGTCGCTGCTTCGGCCGTCGACGACGGACGAGAGCGCCGCTTAAAGCGTGACACGGGCCCGCCTGGCCAGCTAAATCTGAGTCCCGCCGGCATCGTGCACTTCACACGTCCCACTCTCGCCGGTTCGTGCGTATTTAAACGACATTATATTATCGTTATGTCAATGGTATATTATACCTATCATAATAATGTATGATGAATGAAAAGAAATGAAAAATTATTTCAACATCAAATTATACCGCTAGAACTAGACAATGAAATTATCTTACGATTACGTTCATGCCTTATGACGATATAATATTGATATTTCATAATAATATAATATGATGGATGTAAAAAAAAAGATTTTTTTTTTTTTATTTTAATTAGCTTAGGTTAGGTTAGGTAAGGTTAGGTAAGGTTTATTTTAATTTTTTTTTTTTTTTTTTTTTTTTTTTAATTCTTCGTTATATATATATAATGTTAATAATATGATGGATGTAAAAAAAAAGATTTTTTTTTTTTTTATTTAAATTAGCTTAGGTTAGGTTAGGTAAGGTTAGGTTAGGTTAGGTTAGTTTTTGTGTTTGGGTTAGGTTAGGTTAGTTTAGGTTAGGTTAGGTCTGCGAACGAACGTCGTCGACGAGAGCGCCGTTTAAAGCGAGACATCGCCGTTTCGGCCGTCGACGACGCACGAGAGGGCCGCTTAGAGCGCGACACGTGGCCCGCCTGGCGAGCTTAATCGTCGTGCATCGTGCACTTCACGTCCGACTCTCGCCGCGTTCGGCGGCGTGCGTATTATGACGATATTATGTTATCGACATGTCAACGGTATATGATATCTATCATAATAATATATGTTGGATGAAAAATTATTTTAACATCAAATTTTACCGCTAGAACTCGCCCTCGCGCTTTACTTACCTATTCCTATGTTGAACGTCGAAATGAAGACAATGAAATATTCTTTCAGGTGAGGCGTATCGGGCGCATTTAAAATGATCAGTGACACGCTCGTTGATCACGTTTATGCCCTATAACGATATGATATTGATATTTTTTTATGGTATTCATCATAATAATAAATGATGTATGAAAAAAAAAATTGGTTAGTTTAGGTTAGGTTAGGTCACGTTAGGTATGATTAGGTTAGGTTAGGTTAGTTTTTGTTTAGGATAGGTTAGGTTAGTTTTTGTTTAGGTTAGGTTTGTTTTTGTTTAGGTTAGTTTTTGCTTAGGTTAGGTTAGTTTTTGTTTAGGTTAGTTTAGGTTAGGTTAGGTTAGTTTAAGTTAGGTTAGGTTAGTTTTTGTTTAGGTTAGGTTAGGTTAGTTTTTGTTTAGGTAAGGTTAGGTAAGGTTAGATTAGGTAAGGTTAGGTTAGGTTTAGTTTAGGTTAGGTTGTGTTAGGTTAGGTAAGGTTATGTTAGGTTATGTTAGGTTAGGTTAGGTGAGGTGAGGTTAGGTCAGGTCAGCGAACGGACGTAGTCGACGAGAGCGCAGCTTTTAGCGAGACATGGGCCCTCCTGGCTAGCTAAATCTGCGTCCCTCCGGCATGTCAAGTAGACGATGCCGGCGGGACGCAGATTTAGCTAGCCAGGAGGGCCCATGGCTCGCTTAAAGCGGCGCTCTCGTCGACTACGTTCTTTCGCTAACCTGACCTAACCTCACCTCACCTAACCTAACCTAACATAACCTAACATAACCTTACCTTACCTAACACAACCTAACCTAAGCTAAACCTAACCTAACCTTACCTAATCTAACCTTACCTAACCTAACCTAAACAAAAACTAACCTAACCTCAACTAACCTAATCTAACCTAAACTAACCTAACCTAACCTAACCTAACCTAACCTAACCTAACATAATATAACCTAATTTTTTTTTTCATACATCATATCTTATCATGATGGAAAAAAAAATTAGAAATTTAAAAAAAAAAATTTAACCAAACAAATTACCAAAATATATATTCGCAATTCGCAATTTGAAATTTCAAATGAAAGATTAAACCTAAAGAGAATCGTCAATTTCGCCTTTTGTAGTGATATTTCGGTCACGCGGTCGGTAGTGCGGCGCTTTATCAATGCTATGCTACATTTTGTTTGGCACTCTTGACGGTTTGCGAACGAAGTACGAGACCGAGACGAGACCGTACGAGACGAAGTACGAGACCGCGTCCGCCTGGCAAGCTATATTTGCGTCGTATCGGCATTTCAGCCCACCCTCGACCGTTCGGTGGCGAGCGTAATATAACGTTCTCATAATGATATTTATTTCAATGGTTTTATATCATTCATAATGATGGATGAAAAAAAAAAAAAAAAAAAAAAAAATTGAAATTAAAAAAAAAAAATTATCCAAATTACCAAAATATATATTCGCAATTCGCAATTCGAAATTTCAAATGAAAGATTAAACCTAAAGAGAATCGTCACCTTCGCCTTTTGTAGTGTTATTTCGGTTACGCGGCCGGTAGTGCGCCGCGTTTACACTATAATGTGTGAGGGAAAATGTACGCAGGAGAGAACTGTACGATAAAATAATGGCGACGGATTATTGCGCTACCCAACATTGCCGTGTCCGTATTCGTTGTTGTTGTCGTCTGGGTCTCTCCCCTCATCCATCGTATAGCAGTGGGTTGTCGTCTTTGACAAGACTTCCTTCACGGCGTTCGCAAACTGCGGCGGCCATTCGGCCGCGTCGGCGGTACATTTGCGAGACGAGACACTCACCCGGCGTGCGATTATATTTCGTCGCCGCGGCCTATGCGATCGCATCACTCTGGAGTTCCGCGCTAGCAGAATCATCCTGTCGAGTGACGGCGGACGGCGTTTCAGCCTCCGTCGCTCCGTTTACCGCGCCGACGGCGTGCGTTTTCGGTGTGCACGTTTTACGATGGGAAATTGAGAAACGCGGAGCACGATCTCGTGCTCTGTGCGTATGTATGCATACAATCCGTTGTATCTCGTGCGTCGGCACGTTAAAAATCGAAAGAGAGAGCCAGCGTCGCCCGCCGGGTGACTCCGGTGCGCGTTCGCGTGTGACGTGTGGATCGCGGGTGTCGGCGCGCCCAGTGCGCGCGCGCCCGCGGCCTCGCAGAGCAGCTCCCTGGTTGATCCTGCCAGTAATCATATGCTTGTCTCAAAGACTAAGCCATGCAAGTCTCAGTATGAGCCTAATTAAGGTGAAACCGCGAATGGCTCAATATATCAGTTTTGGTTCCTTAGATCGTACACAGTTACTTGGATAACTGTGGCAATTCTAGAGCTAATACATGCAAACGTAATTCTGAACGGGAACGTGAGGAATGCTTTTATTAGATCAAAAACCAATCGGCGGTCGGCGCTCGCGTCGTCCGTCGCTCTTCGAGATGACTCTAGATAACTTTGAGCTGATCGCACGGTCTAGCACCGGCGACGCATCTTTCAAATGTCTGCCTTATCAACTGTCGATGGTAGTTTATGCGACTACCATGGTTGTCACGGGTAACGGGGAATCAGGGTTCGATTCCGGAGAGGGAGCCTGAGAAACGGCTACCACATCCACGGAAGGCAGCAGGCGCGCAAATTACCCACTCCCGGCACGGGGAGGTAGTGACGAAAAATAACGATACGGGACTCGTCCGAGGCCTCGTGATCGGAATGATTACACTTTAAATCCTTTAACGAGGATCCATTGGAGGGCAAGTCTGGTGCCAGCAGCCGCGGTAATTCCAGCTCCAATAGCATATACTAAAGTTGTTGCGGTTAAAAAGCTCGTAGTTGAAATTGTGTCCTGCGGTGTCGGTCTACCGACTGCGGTACGACAGGCACGTCTGCGGGGCTTCTCGCCGGTGCGTCCTTCGCCATCCGGCGTCGGTCGGCCGCAAGGTCGGCCGTTCGCCGAGGCGGGCCGTCGCGGCTGTTTACTTTGAACAAATTAGAGTGCTCAAAGCGGGCTAAGTTTTGCCTGAATATTGTACGCATGGAATAATAGAATAGGACCTCGGTTCTGTTTTGTTGGCTTTCTGATACCAGAGGTAATGATTAATAGGGACAACTGGGGGCATTCGTATTGCGACGTTAGAGGTGAAATTCTTGGATCGTCGCAAGACGGACTAAAGCGAAAGCATTTGCCAAAGGTGTTTTCATTAATCAAGAACGAAAGTTAGAGGTTCGAAGGCGATTAGATACCGCTGTAGTTCTAACCATAAATGATGCCAGCCAGCGATCCGCCGAAGTTTCATTATTTTAACCCGGTGGGCAGCTCCCGGGAAACCAAAGCTTTCGGGCTCCGGGGGGAGTATGGTTGCAAAGCTGAAACTTAAAGGAATTGACGGAAGGGCACCACCAGGAGTGGAGCCTGCGGCTTAATTCGACTCAACACGGGAAAACTCACCAGGCCCGGACACTGGAAGGATTGACGGATTAACAGCTCTTTCTCGATTCGGTGGGTGGTGGTGCATGGCCGCTCTTAGTTGGTGGAGCGATTTGTCAGGTTAATTCCGGTAACGAACGTAACTCTAGCCTATTAAATAGACGTACAACCGGTATCACGAGGGTCCGCGCGCGTCCGTGTCCTTTGGCGTTCTGCGTCGGAGGCGCGGGCGCGTCGCGGTCTTCACTACCGGCGTACAATGAAAATCTTCTTAGAGGGACCGGCGGTATATATAGCCGCACGAGATTGAGCAATAGCAGGTCTGTGATGCCCTTAGATGTCCTGGGCCGCACGCGCGCTACACTGAAGGGATCAGCGTGTCCTCCTTGGCTTAACGGCCCGGGTAACCCGATGAAACCCCTTCGTGATAGGGATTGGGGTTTGCAATTCTCCCCCATGAACGAGGAATTCCTAGTAAAAGCGAGTCACCAGCTCGCGTTGATTGCGTCCCTGCCCTTTGTACACACCGCCCGTCGCTACTACCGATGGATGATTTGGTGAGGTCTTCGGACTGGCGCGCGGAAGCTCCTCGTGGGCCTCTGACGCGCCGGAAAGTTTGACCGAATTTGATCATTTAGAGGAAGTAAAAGTCGTAACAAGGTTTCCGTAGGTGAACCTGCGGAAGGATCATTTCCTGTGCGAAACGAACATGTGCGCGTGTACGCGTAACGTGTAATTTTTTTTTTTTATATAAATTTATTTTGCACATCTCGCATGTGCATTATGAAATATATAATATGCCGAAAACGAAACAATATAACAACAACAATATGTAATCACTAGATTACCCTGAACGGCGGATCACTCGGCTCGTGGGTCGATGAAGAACGCAGCTAAATGCGCGTCAGAGTGTGAACTGCAGGACACATGAGCATCGACATTTCGAACGCACATTGCGGTCCGAGCAAGACGTAGTTTGTCGACGGACCACTCCTGTTTGAGGGTCGCGTACACCAGAAACACCAGACTGCGAACGGTCATATAACACACACACACACTTGTGTGTGTGTGTGTGTGGCTGTTCGCGAGCAGTTGCCGGCGTCGCCAGGTCGGCGGGGGGGGGGGATAGGTCGCGTGCACACGCACGCCTCCGCCACCCACCCGTCCTTCCGGGCGTCCGGTCAAATATTTATCGACGCCTGTTGTCGGGCGCGCCCTGTGCGAATGTAGCGCCTCAGTGCGCTCGCATCGGGCGCTCGCTTCGCGCGCACGCACTGGAACGTGGCGTGAGCGCGGTGACTTGCAAAAGCCGCTGCGCACACACGCACACAACCCGTAAAAGGCGTCGCCGCGCGTGAGTCTGAGCGCTCGCATGCGTCATTTTGCACGCAAACTGTTTGTCGACCTCAAATCAGGAGAGATCACCCGCCGAACTTAAGCATATCAGTAAGCGGAGGAAAAGAAACTAACGAGGATTCCCCGAGTAGCGGCGAGCGAAACGGGAAGAGCCCAGCGCTGAATCCTGCGGCCCCGGCGGGCCGCCGGGAAATGTAGCGTTCGGGAGGAGAATTATACATACACGCGCGGTCATTAGTCACGGCTGCCAGTCCAAGTTCATCTTGAACGGGGCCGTTTACCCGTAGAGGGTGCCAGGCCCGTGGTGACGGTAGCCGGCCGCGACGGTCTCTCTCCCCAGAGTCGGGTTGCTTGAGAGTGCAGCCCTAAGCGGGTGGTAGACTCCATCTAAGGCTAAATACTACCACGAGACCGATAGCGAACAAGTACCGTGAGGGAAAGTTGAAAAGAACTTTGAAGAGAGAGTTCAAGAGTACGTGAAACCGTTCAGGGGTAAACCTGTGGAACTCAAACGAGCGAACGGGGAGATTCATCGCTCTTCCGCCGGGGTCCGCGTCTCGCCGCTCACCCTCTGCCGACGCGCCTTCGCGGGTGCGCCGGCAGGGGGGGGCGCGGGTTCGCCGACGGGCCCCCGGAGTGCGTGCACTTCTCCCTCAGTATAACACCGCGACCCGTCGCGCTGCGGTCGAATGCGCCGTGCGGTTGTCCCGTCCCTCGACGAGGGGCGGAGCCGCGGCGTCCACGGCCGCCGCACGCGACGGTAGAGAACGAGGTTCGCGTCCGCCCGGCTTCGGCCGGTCGTCCGTCGCGCCGCAGCGGCGACCTTCGTGCGGCCCCCGGCGCCTCGTGCGCCGCGGGTGTCGCGCGTCGGCCGTCGTGGTTAGCGGCGCGCTCTCGGACGGGACGCGTCCCGGTCGGCGGTGGGTTTGTTTTGGGCACTCACAGGACCCGTCTTGAAACACGGACCAAGGAGTCTAGCATGTGCGCGAGTCATTGGGATTTTTTTACACTAAACCCAGAGGCGCAATGAAAGTGAAAGGCGCGGCCTCGGTCGCGCCGGAGGGAAGATGCGCGGACCGTTTCCGCGGTCCCGCCGCATTCCCGAGGCGTTTCGAAAAAGCCACCGTTGTTATTATCGAGACGCACTGAGAGCGTACACGCTGGGACCCGAAAGATGGTGAACTATGCCTGGTCAGGTCGAAGTCAGGGGAAACCCTGATGGAGGACCGAAGCGATTCTGACGTGCAAATCGATCGTCGGAACTGGGTATAGGGGCGAAAGACTAATCGAACTATCTAATAGCTGGTTCCATCCGAAGTTTCCCTCAGGATAGCTGGCGCTCGAGAAATATGTTCGCGCCCCTCGCGGGCGCGCTACATTCACACAGTCTCATCCGGTAAAGCGAATGATTAGAGGCATTGGGGCCGAAACGGCCTCAACCTATTCTCAAACTTTAAATGGGTGAGATCTCCGTCTTGCTCGAAGATGAAGTCGGAGCTCGGATGGGAGTGCCAAGTGGGCCAATTTTGGTAAGCAGAACTGGCGCTGTGGGATGAACCAAACGTCGAGTTAAGGCGCCCAATGAACGCTCATCGGAAACCATAAAAGGCGTTGGTCGCTCAGGACAGCAGGACGGTGGCCATGGAAGTCGGAATCCGCTAAGGAGTGTGTAACAACTCACCTGCCGAAGCAACCAGCCCTGAAAATGGATGGCGCTGTAGCGTTCAGCCTATACTCGACCGTCGCAGGCAGGCGGGGCGCACCCGCCTCACGGCGGGGGCGTCTTGAAGCCGCGACGAGTAGGATGGCCGCGGCGGTGTGCGCAGAAGGGTCTGGGCGTGAGCCCGCCTGGAGCCTCCGTCGGCGCAGATCTTGGTGGTAGTAGCAAATACTCAAGCGAGGTCCTTGAGGGCTGATGTGGAGAAGGGTTTCGCGTTAACAGCCGTTGCACGCGAGTTAGTCGATCCTAAGCCCTAGGAGAAATCCGATGTTGATGATGGTGTAAAGTTCTATATATATTGTATATAAAATAACACCCGTCGGGCGAAAGGGAATCCGGTTGCAGTTCCGGAACCCGGCTGCGGAACCGTCTTAAAAATCGTTCCCTCGCAAGAGAGTTCGTCGGGGTAACCCAAAATGGCCTGAAGACGCCGACGGGAGGTCCGGAGAGAGTTATCTTTTCTGCCTGAGCGTTCGTTGCGCCCTGGAATCCTATAGCGGGGAGATAGGGCTCGGGACGCGAAGAGCATCGCCGATGCGGCGGTGTCCGGATCGGCCCCTCGGACCTTGAAAATTCAGGTGAGGGATACGCGGAGATGTCGCGCCGGCTCGTACCCATATCCGCAGCAGGTCTCCAAGGTGAAGAGCCTCTAGCCGATAGAATAATGTAGGTAAGGGAAGTCGGCAAGTTGGATCCGTAACTTCGGGATAAGGATTGGCTCTGAGGGCCGTGGCGTGCCGGGCCTGGTCGGGAAGAGGGCATCGGCCGAGACGTGGAAGCCGGGCGGGTGTTGCCGCGCGGGGTGCGGGCGCAAGCTCGCGCCCTCGCGGCGCTCCGTCTCCCGGCGCCTCGCCTTGGCCTCCCCTCGGATCGTCCTCGCTGTGTGGTGCCGGCGTGTTCGCGCGCGCTCGGTCGCCTGTACGGCCGCCGGACGACGGTCAACTCAGAACTGGCACGGACAAGGGGAATCCGACTGTCTAATTAAAACAAAGCATTGCGATGGCCCTCGCGGGTGTTGACGCAATGTGATTTCTGCCCAGTGCTCTGAATGTCAACGTGAAGAAATTCAAGCAAGCGCGGGTAAACGGCGGGAGTAACTATGACTCTCTTAAGGTAGCCAAATGCCTCGTCATCTAATTAGTGACGCGCATGAATGGATTAACGAGATTCCCACTGTCCCTATCTACTAGTCCGGCCCTGGATTTACCAGCGCCAAGTCACGTTCACGTCGCGCTCCTGCTAATTCTTGCCTTAAAAATCGAAAAGTGCTGCGATTTTCAAAAAAAAAGGTTCTATCGCTGCGGAATCTGATTCCCCACCCGTGGATACAAAGTTTTCCGAGAGACCATTCCGGAAAACTGAGTAATCAAGGAAAAACTACTAAAAATCAGTTTTTTGATAAATCATCGCGACAAAGTGTTTACTAAAATTCCTAAAGTGCATGCTTACCGAGCGGGAGTGTGCCGGCTACCGTTTCGCAAAAAAATATTTTCGGAAAACCCAAGGGTTTCCGAGAAAAGTGCAAAAAACTAACATTACGGCAAATAATTAATTGTGCGGCCCCCCCCCAAGGGAAGTGACTTAAAAAACTACCAAGTGACGGCTTCTGTGTGCTGAACAGTGTGGTGTTGTTTGAGCAGAATCGGTCAAAGGACTTGGATTTGCGGGCCAAAAAACCCAATCTCCATAGTGAATTTCCGGATTACATCAGCCAAACACGTGGCTGGAAAAAACCGTTGACTCAATCACGCGACAGACCGGCGCCAGCCGATTACCTACCTACCGTGGAAGCTTCTAGAAGGTTCCAGAAGCTTCTGGAAGGAATCGAACGAGGCGACAAAGTGCACATCGCTGTGGTCAATTGACGTCACAACGAACATTGTGCATACTATAGAGACCGTATCCAAAATTCGGCACGGTGCACATCACTGAAACAGCAGTGCACACTGTGCACATCACTGTGACCCGCACCACCTACCAACCGCCCCCCCTACCCACCACCCCCCTACCTACCCCCCCCCCCCCCCACCCCACCCCCCCCCCCCAATTTTTTTTTTTTTTTTTTTTTTTTTTTTTTTTTTTTTTTTTTTTTTTTTTTTTTTTTTTTTTTTTTACAAAAATAAAAAATAAAATAAAACTTAAAGAAGAATAAAAACAGAGGGAACACAAGAAAAGCACCTAAAATGGGTGACCCGAAGGGCGCTCCGCCCGAGCATCTGAGCGGTCGCATTTGGGATGCGTCTTGTTCCTCGGACGAGTCCGAGACTGAGCTTTCAAAAAAAGCCTCTAAAAACAAAAGCAAGGGGCGTACTATACCCAAAGTGATACTAACGTCTGTGGAGACCGAGCACGCGACCACCAGTGCTGCCAACGCCAAAAGCGTTGCACGAGCTGCTGCTGCAGCAGCGGCCAAAACTAAACATGAGGCTAAACACCAATCAAAAAATGATGAAGCCAAAGAGGAAAGGAACGAGCTGCGCTCACAGCTCAAACGTGAGGCTAAAGCAGCCAAAAAAGCTGCAGAAGAAAAATCTGCCCCGGGGCCACAGGTCAACGACAATGAACCTACCCCTAAGAACAAGAGGAACGATGCAAAGAACTCCTCGCGCAACGAGCCTGCAAACCCTGAAGTCTCCAACGAGAACAACACGCCCAGACGTGGGACCAGGCGGCGGGACAAACCTGAGCCGGCCGAGAACCCGATTACTGAGTCACAGCACGGCGCCGCCAGAATCTCGGCCACTATTGACCATGTCATGCAGATTATCAAAAAGGACAACAGGATGCCTAATACCCTAATTGAGGCCGTCCAGAGGGAGCTCAACAAAGTAACCGAAGAGGCATGGGCGCTCGCCATCCAGCTGGAGGCTGACAAGGCTGTCCTCAAGGATCGCGCTGCCTTTCAAAAGACCATTGAGGCTGCAGTCGAACAACGCGAAGACACAGCCAACAACCACACCTGGAGTGATGTTGCCCGACGAGGAACCAGAGGCGGCGCCAGGCAGGCCCCCCTTGAGGATTACCCGGCAATTCTGCCGACCACAGCGGCCAGACCGGGCGTCTTCTTCTTCCCGACAGGGGAGTCGAAGAAGTCCGAGGACACCCGGAAGACGGTCAAAACCCTAATCGTGCCAAAGGACCTCAATGTCCAGATCACTGGCCTTAGAATGGTGCGAGGAGGCGGGGTTATAATACACCCCAAAACTGACGCTGAGGCCAAGCGTCTTGCTACCGCCCCTGGCATCAGGGAGGCCGGTCTGCGGGCTGAGGTTGCTGGGAAACGGCTCCCCCGAATAATAGTATTCAATGTCCCGGTGGCCACCAACGAGGCCATGATAAAAGAAGCAATCGAGACAAACACAAGGGAACACACAGGCCTCACTGAGGAAGAATACCGCCAAGTGAAAATGAGCCACAGAGCTGGCCCCAGAGTTGGCAGGTGCCACATGGTGCTGTCAGTACCGGCAAGGGTCAGAGAGGCACTTGTCAGCGATGGCCGGCTATACATGGACTGGGAGTCGTTTCCAGTGAAAGACTTCTGCGGAGTCGTCAAATGCACAAGATGCCACCTATACGGCCACATGGCCAAAAACTGCTCCTCGGAACATGTTACGTGCGGCCACTGCACCGAGACGGGCCACGATAAGGCCGACTGCCCGAACTCCAGAGCCCCCGGGAAATGCCCGGCCTGTGCCAGGCACAAGAAGCCTCATCAACACGCGGCAACGGACCCTGACTGCCCGGCGCGTCTGTATGCTGTGGCGCAGGAGCGCAGCCGAACGGATTACTCGGTAAAATGATCCGCTTCGGTCAACTTAACGTGGGGAAGGGGAGAGCTACGACGGCGGAACTGACCAGGGTGATGCGGGAAATGGAGCTCGACGTCGCACTGGTGCAGGAGCCTTACCCCATGGGCACCAACAGGGGTTTCAGCGGGGGACAGGTGCTGCACCACGGACCAGGCTCCATGGCCTGCATCTTCATTGCGAACCCCGCACTAGTGGCACTGCGCCTCTCCCACCTGTCGAGCGAGCTCTTTGCTGTGGCGGAGATCTCTGACCGATCGGGGGACTCCGTCGTGGTGGTCTCTTCGTACTTTAAATTTAATCAGAGCACCTTGAAGTGCGTCGAGCAGCTCGAAAAAATCCTGCTCGCATGCAGTGGCAAGCGAGTACTGGTGGGCGCGGATGTCAACGTACAATCGTGGCTCTGGTCCCCCGACGGGCCCAGGCCGCGCGATGACCCAGCGCCCCTCGAGGAACTCATGGCGACATGTGATCTCTCGGTCGTAAACGACCCAAAAGGTCTGGCCACATTTGCTACAAAAAACGGGGAATCATACATAGACATCACCCTGATATCAACAGGCGCCCTGCATTGCGTCGTGGACTGGAAGGTCCACGAGGACGCATCAGACAGCGACCACCGACTGATCACTTTTGCCTATACGACCAAGAGGGGTGGCGTGCCACTCGCACTGAACAAAGGCGAGTCTCTGCCGAAGCGCTTCAAGAAGGTCACAAACTGGGAGCGATTTGACCGCGAATTTAATGAGGGTCTCGACAAGATGGCCAGATGCCCTCCCCCTGCGGATGCACATGCCGCAGCGGAGGACCTGACACGCCTCGTGGTGAGGACGGCAGAGAGTGCCATCGGAAGGTCAACCCAAAAGCCGCCGGACCTTGCTCCCTGGTGGACACCCAGGCTTACTAAACTGAGGGACTTAATGAGAAAGGCCAGAAGGGCCTTACAAGCGACTCGCAAA
Organism: Rhyacophila brunnea; assembly: GCF_057557595.1. Lineage (NCBI taxonomy): Eukaryota > Metazoa > Arthropoda > Insecta > Trichoptera > Rhyacophilidae > Rhyacophila > Rhyacophila brunnea. Next base: position 18,117 of record NW_028232941.1, read on the forward strand.
AAACAAAAGGATACCTTGCCGACGGACCATCCGTTGGCAACCGAGTACAAAGCCGCCAGGATCAAGCTGAAAAAAGTAATCAACCAAACCAAAAAAAAGCACTGGAGAGAATTTGTCACCCAAATGGGTGGACATGACCCGTGGGGGCCCCCCTTCCGCGTGATGAAGCTGAGCTCTCGGCCCAGCGGAATCAGGACGGCGGTGCGGCGCCCCGACGGATCGTTCACCAGCGGTTACGAAGAGTCCGCCACCGTCCTGTTGGATGCTCTTGTCCCGCAGGACGACGAGTCGCTCGACATTGACGACGACCGCTTTCAGCAGCTTCGCGTCCACGCGCTGCTCCCACTGAACACTCCGCGATCCGCCGCCGCTACCATGCCAGAATTAGGAATCTTGTTCGCGTGCCTCCCGACACGCAAAGCCCCGGGGCTTGACTGCATAGACAGCACAATAGCTAGAAGGGCGTGGTCTCTTGCTTCACACGAGATCACGCAACTCTACATAGACTGCATGAGTAGCGGCATATTTCCTGATTGCTGGAAGAAGGGTCACCTCACGGTGATCCCGAAGGCCGGCAATCGCCCTCCTTGCGACCCGAAAGCGTACAGACCGCTGACGCTCCTTCCCGTCTTCGGGAAGGTTCTTGAAAGATTGATTAACAGCAGGATTGAGTCCCACCTGTCGGAAAACTGTCCAATCTCGCGGAGACAATTTGGGTTCAGACCCGGAAAGTCCACTGAGGACGCGATACGCTTTGTACTCGACTCTGTGGAGAACTCTGGCAAGAACCTCGTTGCCGGGATTTTTCTCGACATCGCGGGCGCGTTTGATAACGCGTGGTGGCCCCTGGTACTGGCAAAGCTTTGGCTGAGACAGATCCCTGGGGACCTTTTTGCCCTGGTTCAAAGCTACTTCAGTAATAGGGAGATAACCTATGACTCCGGCCCCGGACTCATACGCAGGAGGACCACCATGGGATGCCCCCAGGGCTCTGTCCTGGGTCCCCTACTGTGGAACATCCTGTTTGACGACGTTCTGTCGCTGCCGCTGCCCCCGGGCTGCACCCTCGTTGCGTACGCCGACGACTTGCTCCTGCTCGTTGAGGCCTCGTCTCGGGCGGGACTCGAGGGCGTAGCCACGGATGCCTTGGGCAAAATTCTCAAATGGGGATTACTGAATAGGCTTACCTTTGCCCCGAGCAAAACGGAGGCTGTCCTCCTCAAGGGCAGCTCCCGGGTAAACATTATTAAACGGCCACCCCGGGTAGTTTTTGGCCAAACCCCAGTGCGTTTCTCGGAGAGCGTAACGTACCTGGGTGTAATTCTTGATAGTAGGCTGTCTTTCGTTAAACATGCCAAGACGGCCGTCTCCAAGGCCGGTCTGGCCTTTCAGAAGATGGCCCGAATGGCGGGCAGCAATTGGGGACTAAAACCTAGAGCCCTTAAGGTTGCATATGGCGCAATTTTCATGGGAATAGCCGGTTACGCCTCCAGCGTCTGGCATTCCCGAGTAAACTCATTAAGCTTAGTCAAACGCGAACTACTGAGCGGTCAGCGACTTGCGCTGATCTCACTCACAAAGGCCTATCGTACAACTTCCACAGACGCGCTTGCCGTGCTCGCGGGGGTGCTGCCCCTCGATCTGCACGTCCAAGTGAGAGGATCGATTACCCTCCTCCTGAGGGGAATCAACACTACACTCGCCGGCGTTCAATTGACGCCGCCACAGAGATCCGAGGACGTTCCTTACAGGGTGACTGTAAGCAAGCTGGTCTACAAGACCGCATTTGCGGCATGGCAGACGAGGTGGACGGCTTCCTCCAAGGGACGGCACACATTTCGATTTTTTCCAGACGTATTCTGCAGGCACCAAACGAGAAGACTT